>NC_079452.1:40392003-40614503 GCF_903798145.1 Danio aesculapii | reverse complement strand
TATATAAATAAAATTAAATAAAAAGAAAATATAGAAAAAAATGGAAAATCAATAAAAATACTATTTAAATATTACATTTCAATATCAATTAAATGGTAAAAAATGCACGAAAGAAATAAAGAAAGAAAGAAAGAAAGAAAAAGAAAGAAAGAAAGAAAGAAAGAGAGAAAGAAACAAACAAACATAGCAAAAGTGTAGATTTACTGTAACTTTGAAATTGTGATTTAGAAATTTTCCAAATAAAAATAAAACAATTAAACAACTCAGCTCAATATTTATAATTTTACAAATATGCTACCTTTTAAATTAACTCGTAAAATGTAAATTTTTCTCAAGGTGAGAGTAATGCCCTTTTTTGATCTACACTCAAAATAAGATTTTTGCTAACTTATTAAAAATTAGCTGAATCGCCACAATTAATCAGATTATTTGGGGACAACATAATTGTTTTATGTTCAATCCTTAAATTTATAAAAAACAGTTCAGTTAATTTAATTGATTTGTGTTGGGACAACATGGAGCAATGGTGTGGAACCCAGCATTTTTACAGTGTATCACATCCCATTAAAAAGTATTGAAAGTAATCAGAAAAAACAGAATGCTAAAAAAGAAAACATTTTCAATTCAAAACAGATTGAACTAAGGCTGGGAGATAAAAGTGGTATCAATATTTATTGACCGAACACCAATATCGATAAAAAAAAGATTTGGTATGAAGTTTTGGTAAGAAGCGCTATAGTTTTATTAAAATGCGGCAGCTGAGTGCGCACCTTGAAAGCAGTGCCAATAAGATCAGGGTGCAAGTATGTCACTTCCAATGGAGGCATGTGACTTGCATGATGAACATATGGGAGTGAAATCTGAGACAAACACAGCGTATCCAAACACTGCATCGGTTTTTACTTTCCTCTATAAACTTGCATCAGAGCTGCAGCAATGACTTTTGTCATCCTCTGAAAAAAATGGTTGATGTTCACCTCATTACGAGAGACACCAAGGGAGCATGAGGGCAAAGTCCATTGTAAATGGTCAAGGAATTCCACGCACACACGCTTGTCACTTCAGAATAACAACACATGCAAAAATGAGTGCCATATAGCAGCAGTAGAAGACTGTAAATAAAAAAGGAAGTAAGGATGTTGCCAGAGTGGCTTTTTGGGTTTTTTTCTTGTGCATCTCAGCCACTAGCTCGCCATCTGAAAAATTTTTTTTAGCATATGGGTAACGTAGTCATCCAAATTCACAATTTGTAATGTTGCAATATGTATTTGAATAATGATGGGTAGTTCCTTTACTTGAAAGTTCAGATTTGATTATCATAATTTGTGTTGTTGACAGAGTTTGAGGTTTACTGTATTATTATTATTCACACCTTAAAGTTTACTTTGATTGTTCAGCTTTTACACTTTACCATTGCACACACTTTGTAACATTTTATTTATCAAGTTTAAGAGTCTCTTTAACACTTATATTTATTTTATTATAAAGAGATTAGATATTTTGTTTAAATATTTTAGTTTTTGACTATTAAAACTATTTGCCTTAGTAATGTTGGTAAATTAAAATAAAGTGGTTAAATAAATCATAATATTCGTAAATGGATTGTTAAAAAATATTTAATAATTTTCGATATGAAACATATTGTAATTTTTTTTTTTTTTCGCCCAGCCCTATATTGTAAAATCTATCTCAAAATCACAAGCATCTTACTATTTAAAAAGAAGGTCAATATGTGATATCCATCTCTCCAGGAGATCAGCGAGAAAGCATTTAAGAGTTTTGGCAAAAATAAACTAGCAGAGCTTCCAGAGATAAAAGGGTCTGGGAGAAGCCTAGTCTTTTCTGACACTGCTCCAGCAGCAGATAGGAGAAGAAGAAAGTAGAGCCAAGACCTCACACTGAGCACTAAAGTGGGCTCTCCGTCTGCAGTCTATTCCAGGCCGAGTTCTCTAAGTGCAAGAACTATTCCTCCGGAGAAGTGCACACATGCTGGAAACGCTCAATCTGCTTAGGAGAGCGAGTAAACAAATGCCCGGAGAAAGGCAGCGAGACGGGACGGATGAAGCTCGAGGGGATGAGAGATTTAGCCCGTCATCTGGGATAAATCCATCTCCCTCAGAAATCACATATGGTGCGTATTGAAGTGGCTTTTTATTCCTGGAGTGTAAATGGTCATCGTTGTGCTCCTCTTGTGTTTTTGTCACTATTTGTTTTATTAATTCTCATTCGTTTGTTAATAGTAAACACGGCATTGAATAATTGACATATTGGTCATTTCAGGGAGAACATGGTCTTCAAATATTTAGAGGCACAATAAAAGAGTGTAAGACTTTCTGGTAACACTTTACAAGCAGGGTTGTTTATAAGACTGGAATGAAACATTTATAATCATGACAAGAGCTTTTGTGCATGCTTTTGACAACTATCATGAATTGCCATTCGTTCAGTTATGTCATTTAAAATACAAAGATGACATTGTTTGTTATGACAAATTGGGGTAAACAAATGCATCACAACAGGACTTCATCGTGGTCATGACAACATTACCACAAGAAACAAGAAATCTTGTCATAAATCTTGTCATAAACATGACTATCATTAGGCCAGTATAACTGTGTCATAAATATTTTTTCTGATCACTTTTTCAGTGGAACAAACTATATTTGTCATTAAAATGTCTCATGAAAAGTGTCATTACTCTGTCAAATAATTTTATAAGAGCTTCTTTAATATTTAATGACATTTTAATGACAAATACAGTTTGTTAATTAACATATATTAATTACGCGGTTATCAATCTCAGATCTAGCAGTTGCGAATCGCTGGAAAACTACACATACACCACTGTTATGAACTACATCTCCCAATGTAGTCATCACTCTTGCCTCAGCTGACATTCATTCAGACACTGGCACACACAGCTGAAAAAAACTATGGCACACACAGAGGAAAAAAACTATTTTTACTCCTCGCATTCTCACACACTTTGCTGAGTCTTGTTTCCTGTATGAGCAGTCCAAGCGTGATCCTTGTCTTGCCAAACCATTTTTTCTATCCTTACTTTGTATTTAGTTCCTTGTTCCTGTTGTTTTGCTGCCTTGCTTGCCTGTGACTTTAGCTACTTTTTGGATTATTACTTTTTTTCTGTCCCTGTTTGAACCTTGCCTGCCTGGCCATTCATAAATAAAGCTGCATTTGGATCCTCACTTTTGTTGCCAGACCCTTCTCATTACAATTTCAAGCATATGATTCTTAAAAATGTTAGAATATGATGTTGAGGGGATGGATAGGAATATGGAAATGTAAATAAAGCTTTCAGGGAATACAACCTTTATCAGGAAATAACTACGCCTAGACACAGATTAAAATGCAAACGCACACCTGAATAATGTGCGATCGGTACAGGTGAGTGAAGGAGGAGAATAAAGCTCTGATTAATGGTAAAATCTTTGATTTGAAATGGCTGCCGCCACTGCAATTCCCTCAAGGGAGGCAAAGCATTAAAATTATATAATTTGTCTGAAAAACTCCTCAGGAAAGTGTCAACAGCAAGAGCATAATTGCCGCAAAATGTCACCATGGCTGATTACGAGCGATTTGTAGCTCAGCAAAAAAAAAATTTAAAAATCCTTGATGAGTGAATATTAAATGAAGCAACACATGCTAATGCCATGTGCACATGACACGTACTTACTGCATCCAAACACATGCAAATTTCCAGCAGGGGCTCGCACCATTTTAGAGAATGCCTAATTAGAATAATTTAGATGAGTATGACATACTCTTGATTGTAAACTTACAAATATATTAATAAAATAAATAAATTATGTACTCTATTTTAATTTATGTCACACTCTTGATTGTAAATGGACAAATATATTAATGAAATACATAAATTATGTATTCACTTTGATATTTTAATGTTTCATTATATAACATATTGTAAAATTATTAAAACACTGTGCTGACGATGAAGATAATATAAATCTTTTTTAAAAAATGATAAATATAGTAAATTGGGCATCACGGTGGTGCAGTGGGTAGCACCACTGCCTCACAGCAAGAAGGTCACTGGTTCAAGCCTCGGCTGGGTCAGTTGGCATTTTTGTGTGGAGTTTGCATGTTCTCCGTGTTCGCATGGGTTTCCTCCGGGTGCTTAGGTTTCCCCCATAGTCCAAAGAAATGCGGTACAGGTGAATTGGGTAAGCTAAATTGTCCGTAGTGTGTGTGTGAATGAGTGTGTATGGATGTTTCCCTGTGATGGGTTGCAGCTGGAAGGGTATCCGTTGCGTAAATCATATGCTGGATAAGTTGATGGTTCATTCCGCTGTGATAATCGCATTTGAAATAAAAGTTTATTTTGACATAATATATGTGTGTACGGTGCATATCTATTATCTATCTATAAATACATGTATGCATATATTTGAGAAAATGTTTATATATATATATATATATATATATATATATATATATATATATATATATATATATATATATGTACGCACGCACGCACGCACGCACGCACGCACGCACGCACGCACGCACGCACGCGCACACACACACACATATATATATATATATATATATATATATATATATATATATATATATATACATACATACATACATACATACATACATATATATGATACAAATTATGTACATTTTAATATCAATAATACATAGTAACAAACATATACAGTTGAAGTCAGAATTATTAGCCCCCCTGTTTATTTTTTTCCCCAATTTCTGTTTAATGGAGAGAAGATTTTTTTCAACACGTTTCTAAACAATAATTTTAATAACTCATTTCTAATAACTGATTTATTTTATCTTTGCCATGATGACAGGACAGAATATTTGACAAAATATTTTCAGGACACTTCTATAAAGCTTAAAGTGACATTTAAGGTCTTAACTAGGTTAATTAAGGTAACTAGGCAGGTTAGGGTAATTAGGCAAGTTCTTGTAAAACAATGGTTTGTTCGGTAGTTTTGATTATGCAACGTGATGTATTTCAGATAATTTAAAACTTTCTTTTAGCTAACGTAATGGTTTTGGATGGACATGTTCCTGTGAGGGAAAGAGTTTTGTATAGCAGCAGTGTTATGCTAATATTAGCACAGGAGTTGTTTTGGCTCAGCTGGGTGTGATATGAGGGACAAAGCCTCCCTCTGTGAATGTAATGAAACAGTCAATGAGGCTGCATTGGAGCACCTCTGGACATGACCCCGCTCTTCGGTTTTCTTTTTTCTGACTCGCTTTGCACAGACCAACAGACACACACCGTACCAGCAATACAAACAGACGATGTTATGGGAGCACCTTGGCATGAAGCAGTCATAAATGCAGTCATAAATGCTTGCTGAAAGCATATAAATAACAGCTGCCATGTCTAACCTCTTAAACCTTCCATCTTCTGCCAGGTTGTTGAGTAAATATATTTTCAATGACAGCAATTTTGCTCCACATATGAACTAAGTTGTTTTAAGATGTTTAATCAGGGACGACTTCAGAAAGGAATATTACAGATTTAAAGAATTTCTGATTGGTGAATAAAACAACATGCCAATCAAAAAGTATATAATTGGAAATCAACATGCTATATATATATATATATACATATATATATATATATATGTATATAGGTAAACCTGTTACAACTTCTTGTTAATGCAAATTTCTAATCAGCCAATCATATGGCAGAAACTCAATGCATTTACACCACTCGTTAACCACTAAACACTCGCTACAACCGAGGTATGCAGAAGAGCATTTCTAAGAGCACAACATGTCCAACCTTGAGGCAGATGGGCTACAGCAGCAGAAGACCACACCGGGTGCCACACCTGTCAGCTAAGAACAGGAAACTGAGGCTACAATTCGCACGGGTTCATAAAATTTGGAAAACAGAAGATTGGAAATGTTGCCTGGTCTGATGAGTCTTGATTTCTGCTGCAACATTCTGATGACATGGTCATAATTTCGCGCTAACAACATGAAAGCATGGATCCATCCTGCCTTGTATCAACAGTTCAGGCTGGTGGTGGTGGTATAATGGTGTGGGGGATATATTCTTGCACACTTTGGGCCCATTAGTACCAATTGAGCATTGTGTCAATGCCACAGCCTACTGTATTGTTGCTGAGCATGTCCATCCCTTTATGACGACAGGGTACCCATCTTCTGATGGCTACTTCCAGCAGAATAATGTGCCATGTCATAAGGCATGAATAATCTCAGACTGGTTTCTTGAACATGGAAATAACTGCTTTTTAAATGGCCTCCAGTCACCATATCTCAATCGAATAGAGCACTTTTGGGATGTGGTGGTGCAACAAATGATTCGCATCATGGATGTGCAGCCGACAAATCTGCAGCATCTGCATGATGCTATAATGTCAGTATGGACCAAAATCATGGGGGAATTTTCTAGTAACCTGTTGAATCTATGCCATGAAGGATTAAGGCAGTTTTTGAAGGCAAAAGGGGGTCCAACTACCCCCCCCCCCCACTCCCACTAGTAAGGTGTACCTTATAAAGTGGCTGGTGAGTGTTTATACACACACACACTTACTATTCAACTATTCTATACTTGTTCTAATTGAATTTCAGATCTTCAGAGAATTGATAGACAGACTGACTGACTGACTGACTGATTGATTGATCAATCGGATCTTCAATGTAAATACAAAGAAAGTAATTTTATCAAATTAAAATTAGTACATAAATAAACATTAAATAATTAAAAATAACAACTTCAATTAAAAAAAAAATCACCAAGTGCTCTACAAATAAATATAAAACAGACGTATAAATAGATGAATATCATGTGTTTAAAATATTGTGTTCAATATACTGTAAACAAATACTGTAAACAAAAATACGTTGTAAAACCTAAAATAAAAAACTAAACTCAATCTAAAAAATAAATGTATAAGCAGGCAAAACACAACAACAAATAAATAGTAATCTGTAATCTTTCATCATTGATATTTAAAAAAAAAAATACCCAATTAATCAAAGCATCAACTAATCACCCAACCAATCAATATATTTTAGTGTTACCTTGTTTATATCAAAGCATCTCTAATAATAGATACAATTACTTATTAAACAAACTATATATAAAATGGTAAAACTGATTTGTGTTTGTTTTTCAAAAAATTATATTGAATTTTTACCCAATTCCAACACAATACTTCTAAAAACAATCAAACAACAACAACAACAACAACAACAACAACAACAACAACAACAACAACAGCAGCAACAGCAACAACAACACTACAAAATATGTAAGGACAGTGCAAGTGGATCACTTACAATTTAATTTCTTAATGTATATTTTAAAAGGCTTAAATTACAATATTATGACTGTAAAAAGGCAAAAGTCCTGCAAAATAGAATTCAAATGAGTATTCACAGTGTACAGTGTGTGAGCATCCAGTGATAAATGTGCTTTTGTGGTATTTAAATGCCAGCCAGGAAAATTTTATAATGGTCCACCGATTAAGGCCAGAAATATAAATAAATAATGCAATAAAATAACTAATTAGGCACATTTTCCATTTTAGCTCTTGTACTTGGCCTCACCTTCTCCTCAGATAAAAGCAAACCGATGTCGGTAACTTCAAATAATTACCCTTGGCTTACTTTATTTTCCCCCTCTTATCCCTTGCATTAACTTTTCTAAATTCTACTTTTCTGTTTTGTTATTTCAGCAAAAAGGGCAGGATCACTTTCATTTCCCTCTTTTTGAAAGACTTAAAGTGCACTTCACGCAAGAATTAGGTACCAACCTTGACTATTTACTCAGTACAGATAAATAAATCTCAAACAGCTGTATATAATTAACATATACTCTCCAAGCACCGCAAGGTTAGTGTGTAATTATGGATAATAATATCATTCTGCAGCAGTCACAAGGCCATCACTAGCAAACTTATATTGTAAGCAATATAGCTCTGCTAACTCAGCTGTTTAGTGACAATGACTCCAAATGTATGAAAACTGAAACTTTCCCATCTGTTAAGCCCCAAATCTCAGTAGTAATGTGCTTATGTAGTCAAGGACAGATCTGCGGAAATTAATTGCACTGTCAGTGCTCTTACACAAACTTGAAATATCATGCTCAAATATTACTCGTTTTTGGCAATCGAGTCTCATTTGCTAATTCCACTTGTAATTCACAAGAGCTAAATCAGCTTTCAATTAAAAAAAGAAGACATACTAAATGAAATAATTCATTATTATGAGGTATTAGGGAAATGAAACATGGAAATTCGACATGCTTGATTTGAGGTAAACAATGCTTGTTTTAAGCCCATTACATGTGCTTATGTGACTTAATATATTTAAAATATAATAGGTGAGGGGGCTGAAAAATACAGCTTTTTTCTTTGGCAGGACCACAGTATCCTGATGATAGTTCAGTAAATGGGGAAGGAGAGTAATGAACCCTCTTCACATCAACATATTCACACACAGCAGCTGTTCATTGTAAATGCTAATGCTTCACACATTGTTAAATACAAGCACAGCTTTTATGGACCTTTGGCCTCAGATTTGCTTGATAAATATGTATTATTTTTAAGTTATCCAAGACAATACTTAAATAAGGAATAATCCAGACTCACTGCAACTTAAGGTTTATTAACAGCATATGTGCCATAAAGTTAAATATTCTATAGAATTGTTAAAGCTATTCAAATACTTGCAGATTATAATTATTATATACATATTATCATATACATATTATTATATATTATAAACAGCAACAAATACAATGCTCTAAATACAATTTGTGATTATTGCTACGCTTGGTCGACTCACAGTTAAGCTCAATTTCATTTGTGATTTGACAAACACATTGAAGACCTTTAAAGTGTTTTGCTTGGGGAATGTAACTGATGTCTATCGACCTCTCGCTGTCAGGCAGGACAGACTTGTAGAATCCAAATACAACACACTGCACTATGCAATGCCAAATACAACCATACTTTAACAGTAAACAGAATGATAAAACAATAGATAGATGAATTAATAAATATAAAGGATGGATGGGGAGATATAAAAGACAAATTATGAATGTAATAGACACATGGATGGATGGACTAGATGGATTGGTAGCTCTTTTTTCCATCCATCCATGTAACTTTTTATCTATCTAGCTATCCATCTATCTATCCATCCATCGGTTTATGCTACATCCTTATTATCCATCCATTCATCTGCCCCTCCATCCATCCTTCCATCCATTCCACCACCCATCCATCCATCCAATCCATCTTGCACAGGTTAATCATTCTGTCTATTTGTCGTCCATCCATCCATCCATCCATCCATCCATCCATCCATCCATTCATTTATTCATTGATTCATCCATCCATCCATCCATCCATCTTGCATTATGTGCTTACAGATTTGTCATTCTGTCTATTTTTCTTCCATCCATTTATTAATTCTTCCTTCCATCCATCCATCCATCTTGCATTGTGCTATTTTTCTTCCATCCATAAATCCATCCATCCATCCATCCATCAGTTGTTTTTTTATTCTACACAGTACATTCATGCAGCCATCAATCATTCTAGCATTGTCAGCATGTCTACCATTTTATACAGATTATCAAATCTGTCTTTCTAAAAATCTGTTTATTTATCTACAATCTTATCTGTAGTTCTGTATAGTGATTCTGTCCACAATGTTTATCTGACTACACTGGTGTGTATACTTTTTTGTATACTGTATTTGACACTTTATGCAAAACTTCACCTTTGTGGCATTATAAACACAACATCTGTTTGCATACTGGGGTCAGAGACTTTATTGAATAAGGATGCATTCTACAGCTAAGCTTCTGTGAAATGCAGAAAAAACAAGGCCTTCCTGTAAACTCTTAAATGAAATGCAAAGTTCAATATAGATTTAGTTTCTTGGCAATTCGTTGAATTATCGATTCTGTTTTCCACGTCATTGATCATAGCTACAAATCAAGACAAATGCATCTTGTGTTTCACGTTATAAAAATGAAGGAGTTAAGTGGGTCCAGATGGGCAAAAAGACTCTTGAACCACAAGGGCTTTATGGATGACTGATGGTATGACACTTGCAAAAATACCATGGAGACCTTTTCAAAATTCAAAATTGCCAAAACAATCTATTGGCTTGAGCTGAGAGACTTTATCAGTCTGTCCAAAGAAGCATTTGAAAGGGCACAGAGGAAGGATGGTAAAGGAAAGAGAAAAGAGAGCACACAGATGTTTGGTAAATTTATGGGGCTAAAAGCCTACATTAAACAACAAAAGGAAAGCTTAAGGAATTAGCAAACATAACAGGAGCTGCACAGAGATTGTTTTATGCAGTTTGATTAGGTGATCTTTTAAAAACATATTTCCACATTTATTTAAACTGTAACATTGTTATTCTTATTACTGTTATTTAACATTTATTATTGTTAAATGCCCAGCGCTCAAACACTCATAAAATGTGCCAATTTGGTTATTCAATTCACTTATACTGCATGTCTTTGGACTGTGGGAGGAAACCAGATTTCTTGGGGAAACCCATGCGAGCACGGAGAGAACATGTAAACTTCACACAGAAACAGCCGGGACTCGAACCTTCTTGCAGTACTAACCACTTAGCAGCCGTGCCGCCCTATCCTGCATTAATCTAGGAAAGAGGGGGGAGGAGTAGGTGTGGATGGGGGATTATTCAAGACGAAGATGACTAAGGTAAGAAAATCTGGTTATTTATGTGCGTTTGGACTCATCTAATTGGTGAATCATATGATAGCTAATGCGGGACCAGCAATGGTCAATCATAAATGTGATCCTCTCGAAATTAGTTTATAGATACACTTCACAAAGTTTAGATACATATAAAATACAAAAAAAAAAAAAAAAAAGAAAAGAAAAAAAAAGAAAAAAAAATAAAATAAATAAAAATGCAAAAAGAGCAAACAATATCTAATTGAACCAACATTCTTGCTTGGGTTTAGTTAAGAAGGTATATTATATTATGAAGGCAAAATATTCAATTAAAACATTACATGAAATGTTCATTGCAAAGCCAGTCAATAAAAAACAATATATTTAAATGCCAACAATACACTATTTCTGAACTTAGAGTCAAGTTTGGACCGTTTAACTAACTAACTAACTAACTAACTAACTAACTAACTAACTAACTAACTAACTAACTAACTAACTAACTAACTAACTAACTAACTAACTAACTAACTAACTAACCAACCAACTAACTAACTAACTAACCAACCAGCTATGCAAGTAATATTATGAATAAAGTAAACACAACATAGAACTACTAAACAATAATTAGTTAACACTGCCTGCAACTTTTAAAATGTAATATTTGGTCACACTTTTATTTAAGGTGTCATTACAGTGTGACTATACATTTATGTACTATTGTAATTATTGTTAATTAATAACAATACACATATTATATGGTTAGGGTTAGAATGTGGGTTAGGTTTAGGTGCATGTTATTATGCATAATTAATTGTGATTACTACAGTAAGTATTCAGAGCATGTGTAATAAAGAGTTTGACCTAATATTTATTTCCAGTCTTTTAAATGAATAAACTTTGTATTTCTAGACATCTTGCATTGACTATAAGAGATAGAAATGTTATAGATCTGACCAGCTGAGCAAATCTAATGCAAAAAATTTGAATAATCTACTAATTATTAAAGTTATAAATTATAGAAACAAATTACATTTGGTTTTTGAGAATGATCTGCATCTCTCATAGACAGACTTTCTCCTACCTTTGGTTCTTACTGAATTCGTTATGAGGAAATTTCCTGCCAGCCAATTTCCTTGGTTTGTCCTGCATAGCTAAAAAAAATCTGAACTCTACCACAATTTCTCCCTTCCCTATTTCCTGCAGGACAAATAAAACATCATAAAAAAGACTGTCACCTCTTAGTAATTTCTTTTTTCCGGACATGAACAGAATTTTCATACTCATACCAAGAAGGAAATTTGACAATTTATAGTAAGCATTAATATTTATTGTATTTAAAGTCAAATAAAGCACATTATTCACCATATAGCAACATTAAGACCTCTCACAAGTTCCACACTGTTCAAGTTCATAGATAACCACAGACCTGTCAATGCGTAATTGGCAAAAATGAGGACGGAAACGAGCTGAATCCACACAATGGCTCAACAGTTCCGGTGCCCGTCTCATTCAAATGGAAGCAGCACAGCTTCGACCCATTAGTGTCACCGCAGGGATCTAAGGCACATTATAAGGCTGTCCAAAATATTCACAGTACAGAAAGGGCTCTCTCATAATTTTGACAGTTCAAAGGGCAAGCACAGGGCAGGCTTGAGCTGATTGCTCCCCGGGGAGTGAATTTTAGCACTTTCTCTGACTGTACAGATGTCAGTTTTCCCTCTTAACTCAGGGGCTGGTGCCTGGGGCCTCTCCGCAGGGGCGCAGAGGTGATGTTCAAACCCTATTAGGAATTATAGGATGCTGGTAAAAGATTTCAGTTCTACTTTAGACTAGTCTTAGATCAGCATAAATGAAAATCCCCCACCTAGTGCATGAGTGAACGTGTGATACCCATTTTTATGCGTGTGTGTGTGCCCTTTTAAAGTCTGTATGAACCATAACTTGCAGAGACTTTTATTTCAGTATGCTGATGCACTTCTAACTGAAACTGAATATTCAGTGGAGGCGGGGCTTTGAGTATCATTCCCTCATAGAAAACAAATGGTAAGAGAGGTGTCGCTAAGAATATTGTGATTAATTTAATTGTTTAATTTATTTATTTTTCTTATTGATTTTATTATGATGATTTCTGTCTTAAGAAAAAAATGTTGTTACTAAATAGCTGCAATGTAATGCATTGCAAGGACTCATTAGATTCTAATTTATTTAATTTATATAATCTAAAAGGTACTGTCATGACTATTAATGTGTTTTAAATTATGTATTTTATATATAAATGGCTAACTTTAAGCATGGGTTGTGAAATCAAGCATTTCTCTTTCATACGGTTGTTTTACGTACATTTGTAAACATAACATGAAGAGGCAGTCTTGTTTTGGATATGAAGTTCTGTATTAATCTATTCTATTCATTAATAGTGTTTAACTGACCATCACTGCTGAATGAGTGCTGTGTAGAGTATATTAAGTCCAAATAAAACAATTTGCAGACAAAACTAAAATAAAACTCAATCAAAAATTGCTATTGTGTGTATTACTGCAGACATGGGGCATGGTATTGTATTTACAACTTTTTATACACCACGTTTGGCAAAGTATTATTTGTTATAGTATAGTTTAGTTATTTGGAGGCCATGGGGCCTTATTATGCACCCTTGGTATTTTTATTTATTTATTATTAAATTTTAGTTTTTAGCTTGCTGTCCTACCACTCTTTAGTTGAGTCCATCTTAATGCAATCTTTACATTTAAAATCATTTGTTTTCTTAAAATGAATTCACAACTTTAAAATAATAAATAAATAAATAAATAAATAAATAAGTAAATAAATAAATAAATTCATATTTAAAGTTAAATCTTCACCTGATTTGGATGCTGGACTGATCCATGATTAGGAGTGGGGGAGACACATTTGCAGAGATGTAATATTTATGTTACAGATGTATTTGCTCACCATATAAAATACAACAGAAAACCATGTTATATTTATTTTTAATGGAATTCTATTGGCATTTATTGGGGGTCCCTGGGGACTTCCTGGGGCCCTAAGTGGCTGCTTACCTCGCTTATTGGTTAAATCCGCCCCTGAGTACAGTAAAGTACCCTCACCTGATTTGGCTGCTGGACTGATACGTGATTGGGAGTGGGGGAGACACATTTTCAGACATGTAATAATTACGTTACAAATGTATTACAAATTTTATTTTGCTTTTTAGGAACTTCTAGGGGTCCTGGGGTCCTAAGCAGCTGCTTACCTTGCTTATTGGTTAAATCCGCCCTTGAGTACAGTACAGTCTAGTATAATATACTACAATCTAGTATTCTAGGGTAACATCTTCATGGCATATTTGCCCCAAGTTCAAAGCTGAATTTCTCTCATTGACCTATTTTTTAATTATCATTGAATTTAAATATTTAATTATTATTACATATTATTAAAGCAACACATTTTTTACAATTAAGTTCTCAAGTACTTTACAAAAAAATCTAAGCACTTTTTAAACCTTGAAAACATTACATTACAATTCAACTATATTCAAGGATTTACAGCAGTCATTTGAACCATGATTATGAATCTCTTGCTGCTGGAGTGTGTAAACAGAAATGTGTTCATGTTTTCTTGGTTGGTACTGGGGTCCTGATTGTAGCACTTACTCAAAGAAAAAATATATAGATTTTCATGATATGCCCCCTTTAGTGCCAATAATGGATCAAAATTGGCTTTATTCACTTCACTTGAACACCAGGGAGATAAAGTGGGCCTGAATGAAGATGTAAGGGACATATGTGACTGCGTTAAGGTTGTTCTGCTGCTGTGCTCACTTTACTTCTGCCCTTTCTCAGAGATCGAGATTAATGTTTTAGGCATGCTTGAATGGTGCGAGTGAGTACAATGGCAGTGATCTCCTGGTGCTCCCCCTCTAACAATAGCACTTTACTGACCTTGATCGATTTCTTGTTGTGCTGTAAAGAAATGTGTATAAGTAATATGAATGGCTGCTGCAAATGCTGAAAGTTTATGGAGTCAAAGGAATTTTTTATGCTGTTTTTAATAAGCACATATTATAAGCCTGCACGTTCTCTGGCAGGCTTTTTCAATCTTAAGAAATAAATTGTTTTGGTACACTAATTTATCTATGCTATTACTACTACTACTGCTGCTACTACTAATATCCAAAGTATAAAACATTTTATTGAAAATAAATAGATGGATTGGATGGATGGATGGATGATGGACAAGAGATTAACAGACAGACGGACAGATGGATGGAGGAAAAGAGAGTAAGGAAAAGATAGATAGATAGATAGATAGATAGATAGATAGATAGATAGATAGATAGATAGATAGATGGATGGATGGATGGATGGATGGATGGATGGATGGATGGATGGATGGATGGATGGATGGATGGATGGATGGATGGATGGATGGATGGATGGATGGATGGATGGATGGATGGATGGATGGACAAGAGATTAACAGACAGACAGATGGACAGATGGATGGAGGAAAAGAGAGTATGAAAAAGATAGATAGATAGATAGATAGATAGATAGATAGATAGATAGATAGATAGATAGATAGATAGATAGATAGATAGATAGATAGATAGATAGATAGATAGATAGATAGATAGATAGATAGATAGATAGATAGATAGATAGATAGATAGATAGATAGATAGATAGATAGATAGACAGATAGATAGATAGATAGATAGCTATATGGATGGATGGATGGATGGACAGACAGAGATGTTAAAAAATAATAAATACATAAAAAAATAAATAAATAAGCATTCAGTTCACATACATGTGTGATTTAATAAATAAAGTACTAATAATTGAAGAAATTACAATAATATAGCTTAATAAAGCAAATAAAATATTCTAAGTAATTTACAATATTTTATGTTCTTATTTTATTCCAAAAAAACTATATGGATGACTTTTACATACTGGGGTCACTCGAATGGACTTCCAAAAGAATTGTAAATATGAATTGTGAATGAAACTACAGATAAATAGGGCTATGACTGCTAATGAGAATTAATACAAGTTTATAGTCATCATTCATCACCGCTGTGCTCAATAGCATTGTAAATAAACCAAATAATTTATACTCCTTTTTTCGTTCTCTATTGATTCTCTGGGTCATATAATTTACATAAGACCTACTCAAAAAAATGAGACCTACTTTGAAAAATTAAACACCCTCTCCACACACAAAAAGGCTGAAAAAGTTTGCATTCCATGATATGGCATTCCGTCTCTGATAAATATGTGTATGTGGATCCAGCACAGTGGGTCGACTGTTTGGAAAAGCGCTCTAGACTCTGGCAGAGACACAAAATAGCCCATAGCTACTGATGCCTCTGCCTCCAGCTGTCACCGCTGCCATCAGCAGGGGAAATGTACTGAGAAGTTTTAAATTGCTGTTTTATACCAGAACAAGGTAGTACATTGCGACCATACAAAAAAGTACATTACAATTTAAGCTGATTTATTGCAATGCCATTCTCGTTACTCCACTGATGACATCATCAGCATTATGCTCTAACTACCCATGCTGGCACACAACAGCCAGTGCATTCAGACAAACAATACACTACTGCGGGTTGGTTCACAACAATAGATTGCAATTACATGAAAAGTACATTTAAAAAATATGCTAAATTATTATATCGAATTATTAATGGCATCATGGGCACTGGCATACTGACCACCTGCTGGCTCCAAAAACAAATTGCATTTAGATAAATGAAAACTACCCAGAGATGGTTCTCAGAATGGAGTGTGTTCAAATACAAACACTATATATATATACATTTATGAAGGGGTCTGTACAGATTGGATTGGTCCCTACAAGTTGTTTAGCATCTCTAATGCATCCTGCAGTCTATGTTCTGTCTCTGCTCTCCCAGTATTTGTAACTGCGTCCTCTGGTTTAAAACAGCTATTAAGGAAATTGTAATCTGTAGATCCTGCATTTTGCATTCTGACAGATGCCTTGGCTGAGAACTGCTTCTTAAAGCCCACTGCAGACTGGATCCAGTTTCTATGAGTGTACACAGACCAGCACTACTTTTAAGCATCTGCCCCATTGCATACAAAAGCACATAAAACATTGTAAAGACATGGTTATATTCCAAAAGACATAGCTGGGTTCCATCTCCCGGTCTTTCCCATTTTCAAAATAAAAGTCCCACAAATATAGTAAGTTTAAATAAAGAGCTTTATTAAATGTGTACATGCGACGCAGTGGCGCAGTAGCTAGTGCTGTTGCCTCACAGCAAGAAGGTCACTGGTTCAAGCCTCGGCTGGGTCAGTTGGCGTTTCTGTGTGGAGTTTGCATGTTCTCCCTGCATTCGCGTGGGTTTCCTCCGGGTGCTCTGGTTTCCCCACAGTCCAAAGACATGCGGTACAGGTGAGTTGGATAGGCTAAATTGTCCGTAGTGTGTGTGAATAAGTGTGTATGTGTTTCTCAGTGATGGGTTGCAGCTGGAAGGGCATCCGCTGCATAAAACAAATGCTGGATAAGTTGGCGGTTCATTCCGCTATGGCGACCCCAGATTAATCAAGGGACTAAGCCAAAAAAGAAAATGAATGAATGAATGAATGAATGAATTTTGAAGTGGGGTGTTGCGGCCAACCAAATGCAGCCTGGGGGCAATATTAATGATCTAATGTGCAATGCAACAGTCTGTGTATTGTTTGGATTGGCCTGTTTTTCACCTGGATTTTACACTTGCAAGATTTACATGAGAACAAAGAAACAATGGTGTTTGAGGCTGACAGTGTGCTTATTGTTCAGCTATGCCTAGATATATTTTGATTGTCATTATACGGAACCTTTAAAGCCAACTGCAGACATCTTTCTAATATGAAGGACAGTTTTCATATAGAAGCCCATGCTGAAAGGAAATAATTACACGTCATAGTATCTACATATCTACGTAAAAAGCCAGCTAAATCAATAGCAAAGCTCAAAGACTTTAGGCGTAACACACAATCAAACAGCACAGCACAACCTGAAAAAAAGCTACTTTCAGTGTAATGAAAGCATTCCTTTAGGAACGTATTACTTGTGTGAATCGTGCCCAGTGACCCGCTGAGGACGATCAGATCTGACCGAGCCTCCTCTCCACCTTCTCACGAGTCAACCAGTCAGATGATTAAAAAAAGAATGATCCCTCTTTCTCACTCACTGTATCTCGCTCTTTCTCCCTCTCCATGGATGATCTCTGACCCGAAGCTCAGTCAGAAAGAGGAGAAACTCATCACTCACTTCATTACCCCTCCGTTCTCCTGCCTGCACACACAACCTCCTCTGTTCTTATCTCAACCCACACAACCATCTGAGACATATGAATCTGTATGTCTGCATCCCACCAAGGAGATCAGGGTGTGGGCCGGGATCTTTGGATGGGATTAGCAGGACGAGCGGTCAAGCCGATTGGCATGCCCAGGAATTACAGTCTGACCTTGGTGCGTGATACTCTATTTCCACATCCTGATGAAAGTACGACCGTCTTAGCTATAGTTTTCTCAACCAAAGCAGAAATGGAATCAGACATCTAGAAGACTTTACTTTACTCCCACTGCACTCACGCAATATGGTCTATTTCAGTACTTAGTTTTATCCGCTTCTGTTCAGGCATGGCCTGGCTTTACAGCTCCCAATAAAACACCAATACACTTTTACAAGCCAGCTGGAGATATATTTATAATATCCACTCTTCATTTCCTTCCAGAATATAAGGGTTGCAGTTATTGAAGACATTTGAAACTTCTTGAGATAGGGAGAGGCCAACTCCTACCTGCTCGTTCCTTATAAATGCTAACAATTGGCCATTATATTATGCCATTGTGGGGACAGTTCGTGCTTAGATGGCTCCTAACTCTCTGCCAGTAAAATAAAAGATGCATATTTTACTCTTAGCGAGTTACTGCCAAGTCCTGGAGAGTTCAATAGTGCAAAGTCAGTGCATTTGTAAGGGACGCCTCCACGCTGGCCTGCCAGTGTGAATATGAGGGATTTGGCAAAGCTCTGAGTTGGGGTTGAGAAACTCTTTTTCACCTTTATGACATGAGATGTGAGTTTAGAGCCGATTTCGGAGCTAAACATGAAATCTAAAGGGTGCTTGAGCTGTACTTCTGTGCCAATAACTCTTGAATAGGGACACCAAAGCAGAGAGTGCTACCACTGTTATTTATATTTTCTATTTAGTTGTTTTTCTCTCTTTGGTTTGTACTAATGTGTGTTCTGAGTGTAGTAAACTTGTATGCTCAGTTCACAGAGGTGAATCATAGACAATATTTGCAATATTATTCAATATCAGTGTATCTCATAAAGGTCTTGTTAGTAAAACTGCCAGAAAGGGCTCTAGTTTTGCTAAAAAAAAGTGAATTATGTTGCCCATTACATACATTTGTGTTATTCCAGGCTGAATGAAGTCTGTAAATGTCTATTTGAACAATGTTTCAACTGTTTCTTTTCCCATTGAACACAAAATTTTACTTCATGTCTCCATACAATGAATCTCATTGATGTCCAAAACAACAGACATATTTTTCTCCAGAATACAAAAGATGATATTTAAAACAATGCTTTAACAGTTTGTTGCTAAACGCGAAACAACAGAGACTAATTTTTCTTTCTCTGCAGAATACAGACAATAATTTGAAGAATATTTAAATTGCTTTTACAATGAAATTAATGAAATACAATTAAAATTAATGGCGTCCAAAAACTAGAAATATTCATTTTATAAACTAGAAATTTTCCTTCCGCTTATATATCAGGGGTCACACCACAGTGGAATGAACCACCAGCTATTCTAGCAAATGTTTAATGCAGCGGATGCCCTTTCAGCTGCAACCCAGTAAACACCCATACACTCTCACATTCACACACACTCATACACTAGGACCAATTTAGTTAACCAACTGACCTATAGCGCATGTCTTTGGACTGTGTGGCAAACCGAAGCACCCAGTGGAAAGCAACATGGGGAGAACATGCAAACTCCATACAGAAATGCCAACTGGCCCAGCTGGGACTCGAACCAGCAACCTTCTTACTGTGAGGCGACAGTGCTAACCACTTATCCAACTAAAAATAGATTAAATAGATTATTATTAACTGTTTATATTCATACACTGAAAGTCAATTGAGTCTAAAACAAAACTAACTTTCTTCATCAGAAAACAAAATATTATATTTTTAAGGATGATTTATTTATACAATGAAACTGAAGTGAGGTGCAAAACAGCATAGGATTAAACTAATTTCATTGTCATGCCTTTCAAAAGCAAATAGAACAAGCATATTCATGTTTTTGCAAATGAAGTGATTAAGCAATGAAACATTGGCTGTTTCTCAAATCCAAGAATGCAAAGAACATACAGTACTTGTGTTCTAGTGAAGACTGTTCTTACTAGGTTACCTAGGAAGAACGAACTTGGGAGATTGCGAGAACATACAACACATCCTGTGAGAAATGAGATGCAGCATTCTTCCTGATGGTCACGTGACTTTCACACATTTTAACTGAAAATTATTTAAACATTACAGTATTCATACAACATTTATTGTTCTTCCCCTTTTCAATATATAAAACATGCACAAAAACCTAACAAATATACTTTGCACAATACAAATAAATCATATTTCAATGTGAATTTAAGCAAATAAACACCCTTAACATGTTTATGCCTTAATTAAGCTTTTCGTGTAAATGTTTACTTTCACCATGTCATTTAGGAAAACTCCTGAAATAAATAAGTTATATCTATGATCTTTAATAATAAATAGGTGTAAAATCCTATGCATCCCACTTCTTTATCCAGTCGCAATGACTTCAGGGACTTCTCGAGTCAGTTTTGAACCCAAGTCTGCATCCTCAATATCAAGAATACATCTGGGAACTTTCACGCATCCTCAATTCTTGTGGTCTTGAGGTTTGGAACTAAATTTGGCAGCTGATGATGACGTTAGTTAGAAGTTAGAATTAAAAGACCATCAAGATGACTTTATACTGACTTATCTAAAATTTTCAATGCATTCTTGAAGCAATTTGTTACTTTTTTGTTTTAGTCACTAATTTGTATTAATTTGTATGATCTTATTCATACATTTTAGTATGATTTACTCTTCCCCCAGTGGGGGGTAGGTTTAAGGCAACCCAGGCTCATTCTGAAAATGTACTGCTAGAAACAGTTCTGGAGAGCACCAAATATTTCCCAGGATGTACCTTTTTTTTTGCAATTTTTGAATTTGTGAATCCACTAGAAGTTGCTGTGTACACTTTTTGAGATCTCAATTTTCTCACCTGCTGTTCTCATGTAATTCCACAAGAGGCTGCTGTCTGACTTACTGACTGACCAACCAATTGACTGACCCACCCTCCTACTTACCTAAACCAAACTGATAGTGTTTTCAAAAGCACCGATTGACCCAAACACCCACTTCCCTAAACCCAACCGATAATTTTCAAAAACAATCCAGAAAAAGAAAAGCCACATTTTTACCACGCTTTTTTTAGATTTTATCACATTCTTAAGCTGTTATTAACTTGTATATTTTATATTTTGGCTGTAATTTTGTCTTTCCAGGCTTCTGGAAGTGTTCTTCGCCATGGTCATCATGGTCAACTCCTCTGTGCGTCTGAAGTTCGGCAACATAAATGGCGAGCTACTGGGCAAACTAGTAACAGGAAAGCGGTTAGCTGGTAAGCACGAAAAGGAATGGCATCATATCATACCCGTAGCGTTCATTTTAAAGACGAAATGCAGCCATATGTATTTCTGGCTACATAATTCACGATCTCCCTTTAAATCTTCCTCAAATGTATGCCTATAAGAACGTTCCTATTTGACGTCTTTCTCCAGCTTCAACAATTCTCATCTTACGTTTTCCTTCCATTTCTGATGTTTCGCACCTTTATTGACTGAGTAGATCAGCGAGGCTCAATTAATAACGAAGAAGGATTAACGGTCTGACCTTTTTTTTTTTCTACCCACAATACCCATGGGGCTCAATTTATCTTCAGGAACCCACAGCTAGAGAAAAAAAAAGTGATTGACACTCCTAACCTTCATTGGGATGTAATCTTCATCTTTAGCACTCGGAGATCTAATTAATTAGTGGAATCTCATTTCCGCGCTAATGCAAGTAGACAGAGGCGTGATAGAGGAGAAAGGGGAGAGAGGGAGATGGTGCCATTTTTAATCACTCAAGATGGACTCCACCTGCTTTATGCACTTTAGAACCACAACTGAACTTTCTGGCTCGCTGTCAAGTAGCTCTCTGGTTAAACTAGGTAAATGTCTGGATGTTAACTTTAGTGAAGCCCTTGAGAGAGTGCTTTGTTTGTTCACTGCTGCCAAGATTTTAGGTGAATTTCATTAGAGCTTTAAAGCTGACATTATAGTCTAGACCTCTGCTTTGAGAAGATTTACATTGGATATTATGATGACCTAATCTAATTGATTTTTTTGTATTAGATTTAAATAGTGTTTAATACCATCAATGTAAGTAGAAAATGGTCTAAAATTATTATAATAATTAGTGTAATGGTATGCTAGAGTCACGGTCCAGTATGTACCTCAGTTAAGGGGTCACGGTTCAGTACGGATATGGTATAACAGAAATAATAGCAAATCTCCAGTACTTGCTTTTCCATTAATTTTGAACAGGCAGAAGTGTTTTGTCACAATCAGCTACATAACTGAAGAGCTTCTTGTGATGCAAAAGTACAAAATAAACACAATAATGAAAATTAAATCTTTATAATTAAGAAAGTGTATGAAACTTTCAAAGATTAAGCTCAACCCTCTCCCAAAACAACAGAAAAACAATGATTGTGTAATAAAATGAAGATTCAATAAGTTTCAAAATCGAAATCTCTCAACTGTGCCTCTTTAGCACCGTGTTCATCCATAACAACTGTTCAATATTATGTGTGTGTGTATGGTTAGAGAGAAGTCACTTATTTATTCACTGACTGTCGAGCTCACGCGATGACACTAGGGGCTCTATTTTGACAATCCATGCGCAAAGTCCAAAGCGCAGGGCGCAAACGCATTAAGGGCGTGTCAGAATCCACTTTTGCTATTTTAAGGATGGAAAAATCCACTTTATTTGTAAGTGTAAAAACTGAACCCTTTACTAGAGAGAAAACAGTTAAACAGAGCATCTACAGCACGAGAATGAGAGATGAGCCTCCTCATTGTTTACTTTCGCGGATATGGAAATGTGTTGTAATAACAGATATCCATTAGCCTATACATAATTAATTTCATTTGTTAAGTGCAAAGACTTGTTTCAAAATTATTTCTAATTTCAGTTCTAATTTTCAGCAAACGAATAAATGAACAATTATAACGAAGCGTGGTCAAAAACTGAGTTATATCCAAATACAGATGCCGTGCCCCATATGGTCTAAAACCTGACAGGTGGGCAAATCTAAGCTTGTTTTTAATAAAACAAATAAAAATATGCATATAATGAATAATACTGCTTATAATGATAACATTTTATGAATAAACTGAAAAAGCCCCCTGAGATGAAGGTATGAAAGTATGGTTTTTATATTTATGTAGGCTAGAAAATAATAATTTTTGTAATATGTTATTTCTTTAATTCTTTTTCATATGTAAAGATATTTGCGTATTGCTGTACACCCTGTGTGTATTAAGCAATGTGTAAGCGAGGCGCACAACTTACGCGCTCTGCGCTGGACAATAGACCAGCTTTGATCTGGTCTATTGAACCGTCTATTCAAGTTCCTCAAAATAGCAACGCGCAAGCAATGCGCCTCAATAAACCTCCATTTTAAGATCAGAACACCTATGTGAGCACATGAGCGCAAATGCATTTGCTATTTAAACAACGTGGTGCAAAACGTCAAAACGACTCTTGCGCCGAGCTGAAACTAGCAAACAAGAATTGCGTCGCGCCTTGCGCATGATAGGGCCCTATATCTTACATTTCCATTGTTTGACAGATGTGCAGATGTGTTTTTAGATGTTGTGTGAAGATTTTACTTTTAACTTTTAACCACATAGGAACTCTTTTTCATGTGTACAGTTTCAGAGCAATTTCAGAGCAGTGGACCAATCAGAAGAAATCGGATGTGAGACTAGTGTTGCACACTTCAGTTTATTAGGTAGTGATTTGGCATGAAAACGGCACCATGGCAGAACCCCTCCTGAACTCCTGAGTGGTTCCTCAGTTGTTAAAGCACAAGTTGAAGTCCAGTGAAGCACGGTTCCACAAAAGAGATAAAAGCAAGGTAAAATCAACATAAAAGTATGCTTTCGAAAACATTATTGGTTGGGTTTAGGTCGGTGGTTCGCTATAGTTCATCTGTACAACAAGCTCCACCTTATCTATTTGAAATGTAAAACAAAATGTAGCCTATGTAATGTATTTAAGATTCACAAAAAAATGTAGACAGAGCCCTTTAGATTATTTATTATCTGAAATGTGCAGGGAAATGTAACTGGAGCAACGTATTTTCTAATGAGCCTGGGTTGATCATTTAGTTTTGCCTGTATATGTGACTCTAAAATTGCTAGTAGATTTTTAATAAATCTTACATTTATTGAATCATCAAGGACCAAAATGTCAGCTATTAATCTTTTTTTAGTGTCTTACACAAGAAAAAATAAAATTAAAATCTAAGATGACCTGATGGTGTGTAAAAAAACTTTCACAGTACTCATATTTTCAATGTTTCTTTCAGTCTACAGCACAAATCTGACCACAGTCAACATGTAAGAGAAAATGACAGATGGGAAGATAGAGAAAGTGAAAGAGAGAGAGAAATTACACCTTTCTCTGGTGTATTTATAGAAATTGAGAAAGTTTAGAGTCTATCATACTGCGAGATGGAGTTTCTCATGTCTACAGACCTCTGTGTTTGATGGAACGGGTGAAATTTCCACGAGTACAACGTCAAAAGCCCAGCGCTGACATTTGGTGACTTGTATCATGTGTCTAATGACAATCTGTCACAACGACAATGACAAATGCTTCTGACGGAGCCTCCCAGCGTTGGGACAACATATAAAAAAGAAGAAGAAAAAAAAACTTTGACTCTGACATATATAGAAAAAGTCTTATACTGAAACTCGTAACTACGGAAATAATTCAGCTTTCATTTGCAAGTTGATAATGAGAATAATAAGAATAAGAATAATAATTGAGGATTTCAAAAATAAACAAATAAAGTAATAAGAATACATGAACAAAAGTTTAAAAAATGTAAATAAATAAAACAATATAATAACACCTGATAACTATACAGTACTAATAAAAACAATAACAACTGAGAAAAATATCAGATATTGGCAAAATACTAATTCAAATAACAAAATAACAATAAATAAAATAACAATAATAATAATAATAATAATAATAATAATAATAATAATAATAATAATAATAATAATAATGATAATAATAATAACAACATACAATAAAAATAATACACTAATTACTCAAAAAGCATGCCAATAAAATGAAATGCATTATAAATGATCTTAAAACATTAACTAAATAATAATAATAATTAATAATAATAATAATAATAATAATAATAATAATAATAATAATAATAATAATAATAATAATAATAATAATAATAATAATAATAATAATAATAATAATATCGATGGATCATTCTCACAGTACACTGAAACTCCTAACTACTCAAATAATTTAGCAATTAAATTAGCAAGTCTAATGAATAACTATTCTAACTATTCAGGTGATCTTTAATAAAGCACTGGGTAAAAACAAAATATGAATAAAAGACCAAAGGGAAATTTGTTGAAGAAAACACAGAATATTTAAGAGCAGTCCTGAGGCAATCCAAGCTCAAAAAACCCTCCATCGCAAGTCTATTTCCAACCCAACTAAACTCAATCTTTACATAATAATGACTGAATAAATGACAGTTTATATCTTTTATGCAGTGAAGTGCACATCAAATCAAGCAATAATGCAGTGTTTTCAATCGCCGCCTGCCTTCACTGTAATATTTGCATTTAGATGACATAACATAATAACTCAGTGACCACCTGCAGGAGTAAATATTTGGCTGTCTGTTTTGTCTGGCCGTCCTGCCAAACACAATGATTCATTAATTGAGAAGGGGGAAGAATCTTCATATGGCGACTGACATTCAATTACGCTGCAGAGATCAGATTAAAAGAGGTCTGAAAAGCATGTGTGAAAGCCTGTTTTGCGGACGGAAGCTGGAGGTGTAATTTGAGCGTTTGTTCATTCGGGGTCTTAAGCGAGCATGAGGAAAATCACTACATTGACCTCACGGTAATTGGATGTCCATTGTGTGTTGGCAGTAGGAATGTGTTTATATGCGGTTTATTTTCATTTGATGAAGCTTCACTGTAAAAAGTGAAGAGTTTGCTTAAAAAAAAAAAAAGTAAACCCATTGCTTTTAAAGTCACTAGTTGACTTCACTAAAAAAGGACTAAACCCCATTTCCTTAATATCTTTAAGTAAATTTTGTGCATATTTATAAAAATTAAGTTAAATCACCATAACCATTTCAAGTTAGAACAATTATTATTATTAACAATAATAATAATAATAATAATAATAATAATAATAATAATAATAATAATAATAATAATAATTATTATTATTATTATTATTATTATTATTATTATTGTTATTATTTATTTATTTATTTATTTATTTATTTATTTATTTATTTATTTATTTATTATTAATAATATTATTATCATTATTATGATTATTATTATAAAAGTAAAAACATTGATGCATAAAAAAGCCAAACAAAACAAAAAACAAAAAAACAAAAAAAAAAACACTGCTCTAACCTTTCACTACTTAAAGACATCCAAATGAAATGACTGTATAATCTCACTCAAGTAGAAAAAAAGTTCAAAAGAAAACCCATCAACTACACAAATGCACTCTCTTATTATATTTGTCCTAGTGGCTTCATTAGTTTAATAGCAGGCTGATGTCAAACTCAGACAGAAAGTCATCTCACCAGGATTCATAACATTGCTCTTATCTGACCACACACTGGCCATCAGAAGCAGGACTGTAATGATTAGACAAACTCCATAAGAGGCCTGCCAGAGTCCTGTCACTGGATATTGATTCTAAGATGTCTGTTTTTGCTACTGTGTCATTCAGGCTTATGAAACAAAGGTGGCTCTTCTCTGGCTGTCAGATTTAGTGACAGGCCTGTGATTGCCAACGACGCCAGACTGACCATAGACTTTAGTTTGTTTTACAGTGATCATCCCCTAAACAGAGCAAACATTATTTTATAATAATTCAAAAGATTGGAATCAATTATTCTGCTTATGCTAGGGCTGCACAATTTATTATTTCAACAACAGCAAAAATCTGACATATTACTCCTGAAAACAAGACAATATTTGTTTAACTTGTTTAAAAAATGCTTTTTTATTTAAGAATTTCAGACATTTTGACTATAAACAAAACAAGAACTCTAAGTAAGAAAGGCATTCCTGGACAGATGTGGTTTAAATTAAATCGTAGAATTTCAACATATGATCTCAAAACATTATGATCTGGCATTAGCTTTGCAAAACTATGCTACATAAAACATAACCATGCAATTTTACTCTCTGCCAGTATGTGGTCCTTATATAATAGTGGGAATAGTCCTGGAAACAATAATAATCTCTCTAGTGGGTCTAATCTCTTTAATAATCTTTCTCTGGGCCAAAATGCGGGTCAAAAATAAGTTACACATTGTATTATAATACATATGGTTTATAAACGTTACTATTTATAGGGTTAGGTTGTGGTTATGGGAATGGATAAAGTAAATAAATAAAAAATAATTATAATAAAAAAAATAAAAAATGTATTCTTGCTAATAAGAAATAAAATAAAATACACCAAATAATACAACAACAACAACAAAAATAATATTAATACTAATACTAATTATTATTATTATTAGAAGCAAATTGATGCATAAAATACATAAAATAAACTAACAAACAATAAATACATAATAAAATAAAATAAAATAAAATAAAATAAAAAACAAAGGGACTAAGCCGAAAAGAAAATTAATGTATAAAGTAAAATAAATTATAAAACAAAGCGACTAAGCCGAAAAGAAAATGAATGAATAAAATAAATAAATAAATAAAATAAAATAAAATAAAATAAAATAAAATAAAATAAAATAAAATAAAATAAAATAAAATAAAATAAAATAAAATAATAAAGGAACTAAGCCAAAAAGAAAATGAATTAATGAATAAAATAAAATGAAATAAAATGAAATAAAATAAAATAAAATAAAATAAAATAAAATAAAATAAAATAAAATAAAATAAAATAAAATAAAATAAAATAAAATAAAATAAAATAAAATAAAATAAATGAACATAATGAACTCAAAACATAATGATCTGGCATTAGCTTTGTGAAATTATGCTACATACAACATACTTTTAAAAAAATCAGTAGACAGGCTGAATACAAATGCAATTTTACTCTCTGCCAGTAGGTGGCGCTTATAGAGTAGCGGGAATAACAGTATTTCCTGGGTAGTCCAGGAAACAAATAAGCAATACATTATTTGGAGATAATCTATACAAAGATTGAAAATAATGTCTGCAAGTGAGATTTTCAAATACAACCAAATAATCCACACATACATGTAGTACATTATGTATAGACACTTACTCTAATAATAATAATAATAATAATAATAATAATAATAATAATAATAATAATAATAATAATAATAATAATTCCTTTAATTTATATATAAACTTATATTAATCTCTTCATCCACCACCAGTGTGCAGCATCCACCTGCATGACATGACGGCAGCCATATTGTGCCAAAACGCAAACACCAGCTGATTGGTGGAGAGGAGACAGAGGGATGAAACCAATTATGATATTATACCCTCCAATGGAATGGTTGGGAGGCTATGATGGACAGAGGTCAGTGGACAAATTTTGCCAGGATGCCGGCGTTAAACTGTCAGGACCTCGGTTTAACGTCTCATCTGAAAGACGGCGCTCACTGAGCAGTACAGAGTCCCTATCAATATACTGGGGCGTTAGGACCCACACAGACCGCAGATTGAGTGCCCCCTACTGGTCTCACCTACACCACTTCCGGCTGTAACCTAGCTTCCCATATGGTCTCGCAACCAGATACTGATCGGACGCAGCCCTGCTTAGCTTCAGCTTCAGTGAGAGTTGCAGATAGCTAGCTGCCGGCTAAGCAAGCTGCTCTAGCTTTGGGGAGATTTTCAGAAATGAAATGAGCAATTTTTCTGGTAAATGTTCTCACTTTTTAAAACATATGAAATGTGATCACCTAAACATGAGTTACAATAAAAACTGCTGAAACACAAAAGACTTATAATGTTGTATTTAATGCTCAGATCTAATCCTCAGAAACACATAAATAAGACATTAAGGTGAACGTGTGGTAAGTGTTTCAAAGTAAATTATGAAAATCTGTTTTTTTTTTCTGTGTTGATAGTAAGGTTTAGGTTAATAAAAGGTTTAAAAAAGTAGTCTGTAGGTTCATCTGTGCTGCTTTTCTGGCCTCTGTTAATTCTCTGTTTACACACTTTGCACTAAAATATTCCAATGCAATTTGTATGCAAGTCCAGAACAGAAAGAGTCAGTCAATCTGTGCTTCTGTAGAATATATTTCACCAAAATTGTTGTTGACGTTCATTTCCAGCAATCTGTATTAATCATATCTGATGTGGAACATCAAATACTTTACCAAAAGCTAAAACAAGAGCAGCAAACATTATTAGTCACGCAGGCTGATGTGAAAGACAGCGAAGAAACAGGAAAGGAACACTTGACCTGTTCATTTAGAAATCTCTGCTCGTGACATATATGCAAGTTGTTGACAAGCCATTACCTGAACCAGCCCAATTGATGATATTGCAGAAAGAGTTTCATGTAAACATTAATTCAATTAATTATATCAACTTGTCCAATTCTAGTGGAACACCGAGACCTCATGTGAAGTTTTTCTTCATTTACAGACAATTAGGAAGCTTTAAGGAAACTAAAGAAGTACAATAAAACAGCATATCTGCTTAAAATAAAATAAAATAAAATAAAATAAAATAAAATAAAATAAAATAAAATAAAATAAAATAAAATAAAATAAAATAAAATAAAATAAAATAAAATAAAATAATATTTCTGTATAGGACACTTTAAGTACATTCAGACGCTTGTATTTTAAGATGAAGATGTGGGATCCACAGGGAATGTTTTCCTCTCTATACTTTGGGCTATACACATTATTGATGCTTTTTTATCATTCTTTTGATCATTCAAGGATTTATTGCCATCTTTGTTCACAAGAAGTCAATTCCTCACACTGGTTGTTTTAATCTACCCGACTGAACCATAAACACATGACTAATTGCTCTGGAGCCGCAAGAAAATAAAGTCCCCACAACAAGAGGTAGACTAGCAGATCAATTCCTCTTTTAAAAGTGTCTGTTTTCCTCTCTGCTGATTGATATGAATGCAGCCACACAAACTCTAAAAGCTACTCTCATCTCAACCTATTAGCCCACAAATTTTTTGCCTTTCATCGCAGTTTTCAGGGACAAAATGACAGGAAAAAAAGAAGAGAGGAATAAATGTGTTAGACTGACTGGATTCAATGTTAAAGAGAGAGTTCAGAGGCAAAATTAATTTTACAATTTCACCTGGATTTTCTGGCACCATGGAGGGCGTATATGTAATTTTGTAAAAGTTTAGTTTGTGAACTTTTAAATTACTTTCTAAAAAGCTAGGGTGATCGGATCAGGATTATTTTTAAGACAAATATCGATTCCTGGAAGCAGTATTGGCTGATACTGATCACCAATGGTGCAGGAAATTTGAAGCCTTCATTTTTATACAGTATACACTTCAAAAATGCCTATTTCTGTAACTCAATTTTGGGTCATGTATTATGAAACCAAATTATTAGGCTAATATATATATAAAGTTTAATATAAGTTTAATTTGGGTTATAAAATAAATAAATAACCCAACTTGTGTTTGTCAATATTTATTCCAAAATTGTGCTACAGCAACCCAGCATTTATTAGACTGTAGCAATATTTTTTAGGGATTCTTCAAAAAAAATTCTTTTTATTACTGCTTTTATTCAGAAAGGATGCATTAAACACACCAGAAATCACAGTAATTACAGTAAACACAATGAAATTATAAAATAAAAAAAAATTAAATAAAATAATAATAATATTTCTACAGAAGAGTGTCCTTTCTGTTTATTTCATGGTGTTTTTGGGAGACTAATTATCTTCATTAAACAGTGTCCTTAAGAATGACAACTAACTTTGGATTGTAAATATATTAATAATAAAAATAATTATAGAAAAACAGAAAATTTCTTCAAACTAACAAGGTAAATTGTACACAAGTTTTACAAACCAGAATTTTACTATACTAAACAGCAATATCTGAAGCTGTAATTATTCAAAATTTGTAGTTTTACGAGTGTATGTAATAATAAAAGTGTGTAAAAAAAAAACTAAAATATTAGATGAACAGTTCATTTGAATTATTCAATGCATGTCCAAATCTACCACATATTGCATTGATTTGTGCTTTAGTTACATTGTTATGCCATTGCACAATCAACAATCGCACCCGGACTACGATTCTGTCACCTTTTGAACTACAGATCCCGTCATGCACCTCACACACACCTGTTTTTTGCTGTTAGCTGCCTGGACTGATCCCTTTGCCTTTGTCTCGACTACTCTTTTGGATTGCCCTGTATAGTGCCCTTATGCTCCTGTGACTGACCATTGACCAACTGACTACTCTTGTAAACAAATATGCTGCATTTGGATCCCCACTCCGTTGCTGGTATCGTTTATGTTACAGAAAGAAATACCTTGCAAAAACTTGTTTTAAAACTCACGTAATTTTGACTTATTTCAGAAAACAAGACAATGTGTTTTAATTGTCTAAAAATGTTTCTTGATTTAAGAATTTAAAAAAATATTTTGACTAAAAACGAGACAAAAAAATCTAAAAAAACTTTTTTTTGCTGTGTTGGACAAATATGGTTTAAATACAATTGTATAACAGTCTCAGAATTAAAGGTACAAGAGCTGTGACTGGGGTTGTACCTTCCTTTTCAAAAGGTACACACTTGATTAATACCTCAAGGGTAAACTTTACTACCTAAAAAGTACAAATGTTTACCTTTTAATTTTTGTAAATACTAATACCTTTAAGGTACCAATATGGACTCTAAGTACAAATGTGTCCCTTTTAAAAAGGTACCACCCCAGTGACAGCTCTAGTACTTTTATTTCTGAGAGTGTATGAATTAAAAACAACGATCTAGTGTTAGCTTTGTGAAATTGTGCTTCATACCTGTACAAAACTAAATCAGTAGACAGGCTGAATAAAAACATAATTACTCTCTGCCAGTAGGTGGCGCCTATAGAATAGTAGAAAAAAGCTGTAATTTGCTGTAATATGCCGATCATCTCAACTAGAAGAAATACCATGCGATTGCAACACGCAAAGCAGTCCTGTCACACACTTGTCTCTTTAAAGCACCTGAAATCCCCCGGAGCTCATTGTGTAAAACATCTGTCACACATATGAGATCAACTGCGACGAAGCACAGACTCATGGGAATCACGCATGTTGTCAGGAGGATGCAGCGCTGACAGTAGGAGTTAGCAAAGTTTGTCGACATCCAGCGCTTCACTATTGAGAAATCAAAACAAACAGCTCCATTCAGACATCTTTCATGTAACATTTCAATTACAACGTCAACTCGACTCTTTCCAATGCACCCAAACATGCATTTAATGACGGCTTCGCTCTGTTCCAGTTGAGGGGTTTTCTACTGGCCTTGTCGGACACAGCCGATGTTGCTGGATAAGTGTGTATAACCTCAATTAAAGCATGCTCTAAGTGTCTGACAACAGCTAATATTCCTCTTCCAGCAGCGGGCCGAATTGATGTTCCTTCATTCGTCACCCCGCAGAAAAAGCAATCATGCTGTTGTCTCGCTCTGCTTAGGATCTGGGATACGCTGCCTCCAGTCGCTCATTAGCATGCACCGCTAACACCCCTCGTCCACAAGAAACCATAGCATCTTCCTTGCATTCATCCAGCCTACTAACAACATAAAAAACTGCTTTAATATGCTGAATCTGCTCTAATATACTCGCTTTAAAGGTGTCTTGAGGAGAGTTAAACATTAAAACACAGCGCGGTTATTGTTCGTCCCCACAGATTTGGCCCTTGTGTTTGCTAGCGCTACGCTTGCTTGTTTGCACAGATAGGTTTGAATAAAAAAAGTCTGTTCTGTCGGCTCTCCTGTTAGAGGTTCCTCAAGCATGGCTTTGAAATATTTATACGGCCGTTTTTGAAATATCTACCACACATTTTGTAAGCTTGCCACTCTTATCATATGGAAATTGACTGCAAAACAAGAACTTAGCCAATGATGGAGCGGCAGCAACATGAAGATAACATGATCGGAATCAAACGTTACCAACTGATCCGGACTCAAATATATATATATATATTTTTTTTATTTATTTTTTTTTTCATTATTTTTTAACACATCTATAGTTATGCGGTAGCACAAAGTTAGACCTCTTTTTTGAATTCACACAGAAACCGCAACGCGTGTGGGACGGCATTACTTTGTTGCAGAGACGCTATTGGTTAAATGCCATCAAAGTAGTACACAGAAGCAGCTTGAAGCGGAAAGCTTGAGTATGTTTGTTTTATTTAAGTTGAGGTGCTATTTGCTTTTATATTAGATTTTTTTATATTTACTGTTGCACTAAAGTCCAAAAGTGAAGAAATTATGTTATTTATTACTTTATTGCTCAAGCTACCTCACAGAAGTACTTTGTTTGTTAACAGACTTGTCAGGAATCGTGATGAGAAAGCTTTTGGAACAGAAAGGAGAAAACAAAGAAAGAACAGAAGGACCCAAGTAACCACTTAACACAAATATAATATAATATAATATAATATAATATAATATAATATAATATAATATAATATAATATAATATAATATAATATAATATAATATAATATAATATAATATAATATAATATAATATAATAATATCTGTTTGTAACTGTTTGTTTTTAAATAAATGTTCACCAGCACTGTATATACTAAAACACAATAACATAGTAATATGAAATATTAATACAATTTAAAATAAGGGTTATATTTTAATATATTTTCAGTTTATTTCTGTCATGGTAAAGCTTACTTTTTAGCATTCAAGTTACATGATCGTTTGAAAATTATTTTAGAATGATAAATAGATTTTTTTTACTGTATTTAATATTTATTTATTAATTTATGAGCATTGTGTACTACATATATATATATATATATATATATATATATATATATATATATATATATATATATATATATATATATATATATATATATATAAAGTTATAATAATATATACTATTAATAATATACAATATTATATATAATAATATATAAGATTACATTTGTATTCTCCCAAAGATCCCTCAGGTCATCTGCTCAGCTCCTGCTAATTGTTCCTAAATCCTGCTTAAAAAGAAAGGAAGACAGAGCTTTTTCAGTCTACGCTCCAAAACTTTGGAACACATTACCTTTAGAAATTAGAGCTTCATCTTCATTAAGTGTTTTTAAAAAATCAGTCACTTCTCTGATGGTCTTTTGATATAAATATGTTTTTTCTTTTTTTTTAGGACTGCTATAAATAAAGATGACCTTGACCTTGAAATTTACCAATATAACATGTTTTTCATTAATCATTCTTCAACATATTCTTAAATACTGCTATACTAAAATTAATATACTAGTATACATCCTATATATGAATACTAAATACTGCAACATTATTTTTACACATATATTTTACAATGATACCCAGAGTTACAGAGAAAAAAAAATCAATCTCCATTAAATATGACAATTTCATCCTATCCCATAATTAATCCATGACATCACTTGTGGGAGGAGCCTGGTTTATCTCAAAACACATGCAGCAAACCTCTTGACAGAAAACATCATAAAATATAAAGCACAGCATGTTTTTCTCCAGTTTGTTATATATTCATCCAGCAAAGCATTTAATAAAAGCACATACCTCTCTATCGAGCTGGTGTGGCGCTATAACAGTGACAATGTCACCTCTTTCCGGGTCGATGTAGAACATATTGGGTGAAGGTTTATCGGGCTGCTGTCTCACGATGATGTAGCGCAGCACAGCATTGTCCGTATTGGGATCGTCTGCATCGTAAGCCGTCATAGTCATCACTGTAGTGCCTGCCAAAAACAGTTAGAAAAGCCATGAGTCATAATGGAGACAAACGGGCTAAAATGCTTCACGCTTTGGTACCAAGTATAACCTTAAGGTTTTATCTGTACACCAACACTACTTGTATTGCCATTTTTCATTAAACCGCACAGTCGAACGGAACTGGAATCGATCGAACTCGTTTTGAATGGGGCTTCAGGGCAGACAGAAAAACACAGAAGAGCAAAAGCGCACTTCTAAGAGGCCGTGTTACGATTCTCCCAGCGCAGTGGAGTTTTATTTTGTACTGCATCTGAAATAAGGATGCCGTTCTTGGCAGATGAACTGTAATACTAGTCAATCCTTGACATATCTGCTCGCCTCCTCTCCTCTCAGATGTGGCCTCCGGAATGAACAACGCTATCCGGAGAGAGCCTGATATCTCAGTTCAGGCGGCGCCGTTCATCTATTTCATTTTCTCTCCATCTCATCTGAATGTGCTCAGCCACCAAAAAAAAAGTGGGCCGCAAATGGAGCCGGAGCCTCTCAAAGTCACAGTGACCAGACAGTGACACGAAAATAAGTCAGATCTATCTCCTGAAGTTAATGGCCTCTATCAGTGACGATAAAGGGCTCCTATCGTACAAAATCAACCTTTGGATGTTTTTTCGGAAATAAATGTGTTTAGCATAGTGTGTTTACAGCCATGCTAAGTGGAATAAACACAACAAGACTTTCTAAAAATATATCTTAAAATTAAATCAGGATTTAAATCCTACACTGTAAAAAATCCTGGTTGCCTTAAATTTTTAAGCTGAATCAAATTAACCTTTTGAGTCCATTGAACCTATATTATGTTTAACTGACTCAAAACAGCTTGTGCAACTTATAAAATAAAGTTAGAACATGATTAACTTAGTTTAATAAGTTATAATGACCTAAAACATATGCTGGCAGGACTAATTGATCATATAATAATAAAGGCACAGGAAACAGGAAAATAATCTTTACAGTGTAGTGATTTTGAGGACAACCACACTGTGACGTAGCAGTGCGATTTTCCCCAGCAATCAATATTGATTGACATTGCTCATATTATCAGGTCTCTAGGCTATTATTATCATGTCTACAACTCAGGATTTACAAAGTAAAAAGGATTAAAAGATCTGTTCTAAAACTAAAAGAAAAAAAATCATGATTGTTTAAACGACTTATTTAACTGAGCTGAAACAACACAACATGAGACAACATGAATAAATTGTTTAGAATCCTGTATTTTTGTAGAGTAAACTATTTGTGATTAGTGTTACGACCCTGGTCTAGGGCGTCAAGGACGTAACATAAAAACCACTCGACAAATAAAATCTTATTTGGGAAGCCTTGAGAGTCGGGTCTGTTTATTTGTCTTTTTTTCTTTTCTTTTTTGAACGCCCAAGAAATAACGTGAACCCAAATACCTCCCACAGAAGATAATTAACAAAAAGTATCCCCTATCTAAACACCCAAATGAAACAAAATACACCTAACAAAATAACAGAAATAAAAACACACTACTACTACCGCCTTAGTTATAAAGAAATACAAGTGAAAATATTTACATAAAAGAAGAGTGTTGCATCCACCTGCACCTCAAGAAGGAGTTTTCAAGTTAAAAGCATTTTTTAAGACAGGGAATTTTTTTTTTAATTGGCGGTTCATTCTGCTGTGGCAACGCCTAATGAATAAAGTGACTTAGCCGAAGGAAAAATGAATGAACAAAAATGAAATGATAGTAAAATCGCTAAGTAATTCATAACTGCTGGAATCACCACAGCTGCATGTCAGTACACAACTATAAACGAGCATGTTTACATCACACAACAGGAGTCCTGGATTGAGAAAGTTAAATTATGTTTATTTCAAGAGTTCACACTTAGATATTGCTTGACAACTGTTAGCAAGTTTGGCATGCTGTCCCGGGAGAGAACCCTGAGCTCGGAGATAGGTGAGCCCAGGGCTCCCGCCTGGTCCATAGAGCATATGAGGGGAGTACGAGATCAGGTGGTTCTCGAGAGCTCCCCGTGGTAAAAGAAAAAAGGAGGAGAAGGGGTGGATGGGGGGTTTCTTCGGAAAACGAAGATAAGAGAGTAGTTCTAGCTAGGCTACTTATAGTGAGTTGGGGTTAATCTGATTGGCTAACTAGTGAATGTAGATGAGTGGCCAGCTGCAGTCAATCATATCACGTGCTCCTCTCGAAATTAGTTGAAAACTTCACTTATCTCATTGCTTTAATAGAAATTTAGCTAAATTTATCTGATATATTATGCTGGAGAAGCGGATTTGCCTGAATTGTGGGCAGGGAGGACCAGCTCATTTGCATTTAAAGGTACAGTTGCAAAACAGGTCAAATTCCCTCTGACTCCAAATTGACATTTTCAGCAGGATATTATAAAAGATCTGATTATTACTTTGAGCAGAATTTCACAGACGCATTCTAAAGACACCAACCTTATTTTACCTTATCTTAGGTGTGATAAGATGCATATTAGGAGCCTTTAACACCTTCCTCATCAGCCTTGCATCACACAGAATACAACTAGCTAGGTCAAAAACAGATGAATAAAAAATATATAAATGAATAAAATCTGGGGGGAGGATGTGCTGAACGCTCTCAAATAGCGTCTTAGCATCTTAAAGTAAATGAGTAGAAGGCAATTATAAGTAATTAAAGCAGAAGCGAGTATCTGAGGCGGCGGTTAAGCAGAACACCTCTAATGATTAATTACACATGCTGAAGCGCTGAGCGAGTCTCTCTCCTGACACCGCTAGTCTGAGCGAGCGGTTCCACTTCACTGTTCGGATACACCAAGTTAGACGACCTCCGTGTTCGCAGACACACACACACATACACTCAAGCGTTTACTTTCTCTCTCACACGCATACAGCAAGACAAGCACCCAGACGAGAGCACTCATGCTTGGTTTTGTGAAGGGCAACTTTGCATTGGATTTAAGGATGAAATATGCTTTAGCTACTTAATGGTTTTGTTCTTGTTGTTTTGAGAAGCTACAAAGTGAATCAAGTGAATTAATGCTTTTATTCAGCAATGACGATCAAATATGACAGTATAATATGTTACAAAATAATCATCTAAAACACACTGGGCTCTATTTTAATGATCTAGGCACAAAGTCTAAAGTGCATGGCACAAAAGCATTAAGCGTGTGGGCGAATCCACTTTTGTTATTTTAAAGGGCACCAAGGTTACCCCTTTTTTCAGATTTAATATAAGTCTTTTGTGTCTCCAGAATGTGTCTGTAAAGTTTCAGCTCAAAAAACCCATCAGATTTTTTATTATACCTTTTATAAGTTTCTATATTATACCTTTTAGCACCAGGTGGCAGTTTTGTTGTACTGCACCTTTAAGGCTAGTCCTCCCCACCGTTTCTATGTGCCTTTCAGTGTGCCTTAATCAGGGTTGCCAGTTTGGGTGGTTTCCCACTCAATTGGGCAGTTTTGAATTTGTTTTTGCGGGTAAAAAAAGACATAGGCGGCTTTTCAACGTGCCTTAATCAGGGCTGCTCACAGCACCTTTGAGATCTCTCTGCCACTGTGAATTGTACAACAGTTACATTAATATTTACAATCAAAAGTCCACAAATAATTTTTTTAGAAGTCAGAGAGCACAATTATTCAATATTTTTATTTAATTAAAATTTTTAATTGTTTTGTTTTATTTTATTTATTTATCTCACTGCGCCAGCATTTGCATTTTATGAATTGACAAGGACCACAGTTTCATCTAAAAATCTTCTTTAAAAGTTTTTGATGACTTGAAGGTGAGTAAATCCGCATTTCTCGGTGAACCATCCCATTAAGTAAAGAAGACTAAACCACAAATTCTGTAAAAACTATTCTCGTCTGAAGAGCATGTTTTGAAAAACACATTTTTTCTTTATTTACGGAATACATTATTTTCCACAACTGCACATATTTACAAAAAAATAGCACAATCACCCTAATCACCACACAACCCCTTAACTCTGAATCATGTCTCAATCCTGTTCCTGTAGCTCCATTAACCTGTTCTCCTCCCGCAAGCTCAAAGGAAAAAAAAACCTTGAGGTATTTAGCACTCATCAATATGAACCATGACAAAAGCCATCAGCTCCCATCAGCACACACATAAATCAACAAGCGGATCTAATTGGCTGATGGGAAGGGCCAGAAAGTGAATGCAAATCACTGCTATGCAATTATGAGGCAATTATGTCAAAGCTGAGCCCAATTCAGGAGCCATTGTCTTCCTTTATGAAGTCCATACTCTTCTCAGCGCCAAGCCGAAATCAATGTTAACTACATTGGAAGGTTTAATGGGAGGACCTGAAATGACTAGACTTGCGGGGTCTCCATTACTGTATTATCAACTCTGTTCATCTAATTGGGGCTGTGGGATCAGTCGGAGCGAGGACTTTCTCTTTCTGCCTCTTTCTTTTCCCCTTTTAATTCCACCATCTTGTCACACAGAACAAGAGGCGGAACATTGAAATGAATAATGTCTCATAAAATGCCTGACTTGAGCGGTTAATTTGATATCAGGCTCGGTGTGTAACTCTGCATTAACTAAGGCTGCAGACGCTCATTGGGATGCTGAAATCGGCCGCAGTTGAACAGGTAAGTGGGAGATGAGCTGCACGGACGATGGCACTTGCACTCCAGCATGTCTCATTATCCATTTACATAATCGCATAAAGTTTAGAGGGCGTGGAGTGTTATGATGCTATTGTTTTTTTAAACACACCTGTATTAATTCACAAACTCAAGTTGTGCCAATATCTATCTATCTATCTATCTATCTATCTATCTATCTATCTATCTATCTATCTATCTATCTATCTATCTATCTATCTATCTATCTATCTATCTATCTATCTATCTATCAAAATAACTCATTGGTATGGTTTAGGGCCTTCGTTTGCCACCAATTTAGCATCATTCCTCTTGTAATAATGGCCAGGTCACTACAAGATGCTGGTGGAGGAAAAATGTTTCCTGACTCATTCCTTCAAAGCACCTCAAAATGGCTCAATAATATTTAGTTCAGGTGGTTGTGCAGGCCATGGGAGATATTTAGCTGCACTTTCATGTTCATCAAAGTAATCTGTCAGCAGTCTTGCTGTGTGTGTTGATGCATTATTATCTTGATACACAGCACTGCATTCCTTATACAATTTTTTACCCATTGGGTGCAGATGGTCCTCCAGAGTGGTTTGGTAGTCCTTGGCAGTGACGCACCTATCTAGCACAAGTATTGGGCCAACAGAATGCCATGATATTGCAGCCCACACCATCACTAATCCACCCCCATGCTTCACTCTGTGCATGCAACAGACTGTGTGGTGCACGTCTTTGGGGCTTCTCCACACTGTAACTCTTGCGGATGTGGGAAAGACAGTAAAGTTGAACTCATCAGAGATCAATGCATGTTTCTGATTATCCACAGACCAAAATTTTCACTGTTGGCACCATTGAAACTGACGTTTGGCATTGGCACGAGTAACTAAAGGTTCGGCTATAGCAGCTCGGCCATGTATATTGACCTGTGGAGATCTCAACAAACAGTTTTGGTGGAAACAGGAGAGCACATTTAATTCTGCAGTGAGTTGGGCAGCTGTGATTTAATGTTTTTTTGGATAATCTGGAATAGCACCCTGAAATCCAATTCTGACAAATTGCTCTAGCATGGATCCAACACTCCTGCTGGAAGTTGTTCATCTTTTAATAATAATAATAATAATAATAATAATAATAATAATAATAATAATAATAATAATAATAATAATAATAATAATACATTGTAATTTTCACATTTCTAATGCCAAGCATCTAGTTTAGCTGTCTACAACTCCAGCTTCAGCTGTCTACACCTACAGCTCTCTCTTTATCTGCTGCTCACACTCTTCTCTTTCCTCATTCTGTCGCACTCTAATGTAGCGGAAGAATGTGTTGTTTAGAGGATCGAGGCATTTTAGTGGGCATCTCTGCCTTCTGACAGCAGCTGAAGCCCGGCGGGTGCCAATCACTGAGCCCCACTCCAGAACCCAAGGCAGTGGAGAAGCATCCAAAACCATGGACTTCTCCACAGGGTGCCTTCCACTTCCACACAGCCCCGGCTGCTTAAAATCAAGCGCTGGCTGAAAACCTGGCCCTTCAGCTTTTGTGGAGGAGAGATTTTACATAATAATAACTCGAAGTGTGTCACGGCATTAAAAGGGTGTATTTATATCCTGATAACTACAGTTCAGGGCAAAATGCACAGAAATCAGAGCAGTTTCTCTGCTTTCTGTTTCTTGTTGGATTTGAGTTTGTAAATTAGCTTAAATCACGAGTGCTGATTGCTTTTTTTTTCAGAAATCTACAAAGGACTTATTAACTTTTGAGATAAAATGGTGCTCAATGGGTACAATGAGTGACTTACTGTGATAAAAGGCATTTTTAAATTAAAATCAATCAATCAATCTGTCTGTCTGTCTGTCTGTCTGTCTGTCTGTCTGTCTGTCTGTCTGTCTATCTATCTATCTTACTCTTTAATCCATCCTGCATTCATCCATCATCTTCAATTTATCTGCTGCTCTCTTTCCATCTATTCATCCATCTTGCATCATCTGCTTATAGATTTATCATTCTCTACTTTTCCTCCAACCAACCAAGCATCCATCCATCCATCCATCCATCCATCCATCCATCCATCCATCCATCCATCCATACATACATCAAAACTAAAAACAAATACTCAAATAAACAACAGTGAACAACTACAACCACATCAAAAAGCCTAGTGTTCACAATGTTGATTAATAAGAATCCATTTCTTAAAATTGTACTTAAATGACACATTCTTGACTTACACATTCATGACTTACACATACACATTCTCTAACAGGTTGTGGTATCAAATTTCACAGCTGTGAAGCTTTAAAAGAAAAACAAGCTTGACCAAAATAATTTTTTCTAAGTGGAATAATACAATCAGCTCTAGCTGCATCGCGGAACTGGAAAAAGTAAGATAGAAGGGAGAAGCTAAACCATGCATTATGTACCATCTTGTAAACTACACAACTATGTTTAAACTTAATGATTTTATCCCAACTAAGCAGCTTATGGGTTTTTAATATAGTACTGTGATCCATCCATCCATCCATCCATCTCTTTTCTCCCGTTTATTTTAATGGGTAAAAATACATCTCATTTGCATAATAAACAGTTCAGTTTAACACAATATTAGTTTAAGGGAAAGTCAAGTAAATAGGTATGACTCCAAATTGTGCATAAAATTTGTCTGGAAATGAAATAAATGAAATTAATAAAAGTAATTGATTAAACAAACAAACAAATAAACAAATAAATAAATAATAAACAAAACAAAACAAAAAGAGTCAAGTAAAATAAAATATTTGTATATTTTTATGCAAAGATTAACAACTAATTTTAACTTGTTGGATGTAAACAGAGTTAAAATGTGGTATAGTTAATTTTAAAAATAGCAGGGATATTGATTTTATTTACAAAACATTGATTTCAAATTTAATGACAATTTTTAGGAAAACTGCTTTATTAACATTTTATTTTGTGATTATCAGACTTGTTTTGCATATATGTTTTTTTTTTTCAGTTTTAGTTAACAGTTCAGAATAACTATACAATTATAAAATAAATAAAAAGCTGATATATTGTTAATGTTTTCCAGTGCTGGGTAGCATGCAGCTGGAGGGCAATCCGCAGTGGCGACCTCTAAAATAGCAACCCGATCTCATCAATCCGCGTACAAATAACACGACTTTACACTTTCCATTTGCGTGCAATGCTTACGCCAAAATCCATTTTTGCGTGCATATGATACGCCAATTTTCCCCATTCGCTTCTGTTGAGAACAGATGCGTACAAATACCACGCACCAACTCTACGGCGATGACGTCATGAACAAGACGCTCGGTTCCAAAGCACAGTTCACCTGATGAGGGTCCATATTGAAGCAAGTAAGTCTTTTTTCTCCTTTTTGTGAAGAAATCACGGCGTTAACCATAATATTTTGATAGATTTGATGTTTCTGCATCACGTCACATGGAGTTGAAAATAGTTGATAATAGACTAAGCTGAAAGAAAATGAATTAATGGATATATTGTTGATTGATATTAAGATATTTCCCCCTTCTTTCTTTCCTTCCTTCTTTCCAAAAAAAAAAATAAATAAATAAATAAAAAAAATAAAATGTGATATATTTCAAAAGTCATTAACGTAATTTAAATTTATTCACATGCAGTGACAAAACAATCTGGCCCTTATCCACTTCTGGCTTTTAGAAGATCCAGTCCAGGTGGAGCGATACAGTCCCTTCATAATTATGCTAAATCCCTGAATCCTAGAACTTAAAACTGCAAATCGCATTCGGTGCAAATTTTACCAGCACATTTGCATTGTTAACAGCTTACTTCATATAGGTGCTAAAACAATGCAAAGTGTATGTGCAAAATAAACAACACCATCCGACTTAGCCTTTCTGTCCATTCTGAGCTCTCCAACACTGTACAAAAAGACTTGAAAAGGAAAAAGTAAGGGCTACAATGTGCTAACACAAGACTGCTGTCACACGTGGCACATCCTCTATTATAGACATCCTGGGAAATCAATATGACTTCAGGATCTCATTCACACCGGGGAAGCCAGCGCACTGTGTGATGGGCTTTATAATAGGAAAGAACGGGAGAAAGATTGAGACAGGATGAAATAATGATGGAGCAGGTGTGTGTGAGCGAGCGATCGGACTAGATACCAGGATGAGGGGGAAGACGAGAGGTCTGGAGGGAAAACAGACAATGAAGCGGCTGGACAAGGGATCACAACGCTATCTTTGGATGTCGACTAAGTTTAAAGTGTACAAATGATGAGGCTAATCTTCCTTGTGAAATCTACAGAATTGCTTTGTTCGGAAACAGAAGGGTATTTATTTTATGCAGCAGGTCAATTATTATTGAATTGCCAGAAATGAGGGTTAAGCTACAGCAAATATTCTTGGAAATCTATAAAGAAATAAAGTCTAGTTTTGGAATGTGTATACAATGTGTGTTGTGATTACAATGTTCACATGTCAATAATAAAAAAAAAATAAATAAAATAAATAAATAAATAAATAAATAAATAAATAAATAAATAAATAAATAAATAAAAATGAAATCCTAAGATTTATTTTCACAATAGCAATGCATGTAAAAATAAATTTAATAATTAATAAAAAAAAAACTGTTAAAATAAAATTTGTAGAAATTATGATAAAAATTATGAATGACAAACAAAGTATGATAATATAAAATTACATAATAATGATGATACTAATAATAATGATAATAATAATAATAATAATAATAATAATAATAATAATAATAATAATAATAATAATAATAATAATAATAATAATAAACAAAAATAAAATAAAATAAAATAAGATAAAATAAAATAAAATAAAATAAAATAAAATAAAATAAAATAAAATAAAATAAAATAAAATAAAATAAAATAAAATAAAATAAAATAAAAACACACACAAAAAAGTAATAATTCATTGAGTTTTTATTGTTTAATATTTTTCTGGACTCTAATTTTTTGTTTTTAATTTTAATAAAATTAGCAAATTAACTTAAATCCTAAGATTTATAATTACAATAGCAATGCATGTAAAAATAAATACATTAATCAACTAAAAAAGAAACTGTCAAAATAAGTTTTAGAAAATTATAGAAAAATTATGATAGAAATTAAGACGAAAATTATGAATGACAGCAATTATGAATTATAATTTTTTATATTATTATTTTTATTGTGAATAACTTATTATTTCAATCTAATGCATTTTTCAAAATTTAAAATTTGATTTCTGGATTGCTTTTATTAGAGTTTTAGTTACATTTTAATAATAAAACCATGTCCAATTAACCTAAATCATGAAAAGTACTATAACTGTAATATATCTCTCATAATTTATTCGTCATGCATAATTTTCATCATAATTTACAATTTTTATTTTGACAGTTTCTCATAGTCACAAAAAAAGAAAAATGCGTGACAGTTCATGTGTTCATGCTCTCATATAGTAAGATTGCAGATGTTAAAAACACTATAAACCTTGCCATTCATTCACACAGACCTAAAACACGCACACTTACATTTAAATAGTCTTTTTGTGGTTTATTATTCACAAGCAATAGTCCACATGACAATTTAATAGGTTTTACAGCCTCTACCTTTGATTAATCCATGCATCCAAAATATGTCAAATTTAGTTTTTATGACTGCATTTCATCATACAGTCTATATATTCTGAATCTTTTGCATCATAAAAATCTTACCAAGGATTTGAACATTCAGAAATATAAGTGTTAAAGACAGTCCTAAACTTTTTGGCAGTCAGATTGGTGACTGCATAGCCTGGGGTGTGAGACTTCAAAAAGCACAAAATTCTAAATAGTGTGGCTTTTTATAGTACATCTCATCTTCACAGCAACTGAAAAGCACAGAGCACTATTATCCTTTATTTTGGGAGGTAATTCAATACATCTAGCAGTTCTGGAGAAAGATAAATGGACTACAATGTGGAATGGAGCACTGTGGTGAAATTTGCTGCCATCTTGTCCTGAAAGACCCAGCTTGTCTATTCTCCCTTGGTTAAAAGCACTCCAATGAAATTCAGCAGTCTGTCTAAAAGAAGTCCGCAGGCATAGTCCAGTTATTCAATGTGTCTCATTGTTTCATTACACCATGGTGAGTAAGCACCGTTTTTATGGAAAACCTGAACCTCTGGGCTTTCTGCAATTTACTCATCCCCTTAAAGCATGGTCCCATTGGCAGAAATAGTGCTGTATAAAGAACACTTCTCATATTGTAAGACCAAAGGGAGGGAGAATAGAAAATGTATTTCAAGGGGTAATTTGAGTGTTACACATTTTCACTCAGGCCCTCAGTTAATAATTTAAGATGTAGTTCAGCCCAAAATTACAATTCTGTCATTTACTTTCTTTCCATTTACGTTTTGTTCCAAATAAAGATATATATATATATATATATATATATATATATATATATATATATATATATATATATATATATATATATATATATATATATATATATATATATATATATATATATATATATATATATATATATTTATTTACTGAAATCTGATTTTGTCACTCTTTTGAAAGTAATTTAAAACTGCAAAATGTTCTTAAATACACTACCTGACAAAAGTCTTGTCGTTGATCCCAGTTCTAAGAGCAACAAATAATAACTTGCTTTCTAATTGATAATTTGGAAACTTGGCAGAAGGTAGATTTTTCAGATGAATCATCTTTTGAACTGCATCTCAATAATCACAAATACTGCAGAAGACCTATTGAAACCTGCATGGACCCAACATTCTTACAGAAATCAGTCAAGTTTGGTGAAGGAAAAATCATGGTTTAAGCTTACATTCACTATGGGTGCGTGTGAAAGGTATCAAGGCATTCGTGCAGCCCATTATATTACAAACCACAGGAGAGAGCAAATTCTTCAGCAGGATAGTGCTAATTCTCATACTTCAGCTTCCACATCAAAAAAGTTCCTGAAAGCAAAGAAGGTCAAGGTGCTTCTGGTTTGGCCAACCCAGACACCAGACATGAACATTATTGAGCATGTCTGGGGTAAGACGAATTAGGAGGCATTAAATATGAATCCAAAGAATGTTGATGAACTCTGGGAGTTCATCATCGCTTTCTTTGCCATCCCAGATTACTTTATTAATAAGCTATTTGAGCCATTGCAGAGATGTATGGATGCAGTCATCCAAGCTCATGGGAGTCAGACACAATATTAATTATTTTTTCATTATTTCTGTTAAGTGACAAAACTTTTTTCTAAGCAAAGTCAGACCTTACAGTCCTAATTAAAAATCAAGACATGATCATTTTTTATTTTGTTAAAATAATCGCAATCTAGAGGCCTTTGCCTTTCATATAAGCCACTTCTCATACCAAACGATCAACTAGAAAGCTATTATTTGTTGTTTCTAAAACTTGTATAGGCAATCAATCACGTTCAAGTGATATAATCATAAAGAAACACAATCACTTTATGAGTTTATGTCTTCTATTGAACACAAATATATTGTCAAGAATATTGGAAAACGGTACCCATTGACTTCCATAATATTTTTCCTAACATTTTTCTGTAAGTCAGTGGCTGCAGGAATTTTTTTATTTTATTTTTTTATTTTTTTGGTGAATTGTATCTTTAATTATTACTCACCATCTTGTCATTTCAAACATTTATAACTGCATTGATGTTGTGGAACAAAATGTTGCAAAACCCCTTCTATGCTAACAATGGCTTTTATAGACCTGAATAAATAAATAAATTAATTATTTAACAAGCACTACAATCAGTCTTTTTTGATGATATACTGTATATGTATGAGAAATAATGTTGTGTTACTCCTTAATTAATCAGTTCAATTTGTGAACCAATGCCACCAGCTCACTAATGATTTGTGTATAGTTCATCACTGAATCATGTATAATCAATTTAAAGTGCCAATTTTAAAAGCTCATTATTTTCAAATGTTTATAAAATGTTTACATTTTGAGACAGACTGTTGTCAACATCCATTTTAGGATAGTTTGTGGTTTGATATTAGACACTTGGTAGTCCTCTTCACTAATTTCACAGATTTAGGAGCTAATTTAAGCACCAAAATACTTTGGGAAATATTATTGGAGCATAAATTTAGGACTGACATGGCCATTACTTTTAAGATTTTCTCAAAAAAGTTAGAAGCTACATTAAAGCTTAAAAAGTTTGGTGAATACAGGTTCTGGACTGATACTATATGGAGCTTTTTTGCAGCTATCTTTAAAACAGGTGTTTGATTATTTCAGATTATTTCAAAATCTCATATTGTGTTCTACAGCACAACCCAATAGCAGCTTGCAGGAACAAAATGACAGTGTGGAAATAATGAGAGATTTTTATTTATGTATTTTTTGGCAAAGAGAACGTTCGGCATTTATTTCTAATCGATTCCTTTAAAAAGCACCATTTATCAGATCCCAAAGGGAAACCAAAGTGTGTAAAACATCCACTTTCTGAGACCATTATGGATGATTTACATAAATGGCAAACATCAGAGCACCAGTAAAAGGCGAATAATGGACTACCTGCACTTTTATTGTTATTGTATTGGATATAAATGAGTTAATGCATGCAAAATCATGGGCACAAACCATTTCTACAATCCTATTGTGAGATCTGAACAATCCATTGTGGCTGACATTTAACCCAACAAAAGCTAACTTAGTTTCTCTGTTCGGAAGCAAAAACTGTTTAGGAGGTAAAGCTTAAAATGAAAGAATCAGTCTCATTTCAACAAGATTTAGTGTCACAATGGCCTTGCTATGAAACCTTTTGTTATAAAGTAACACTAGCTATTTTACACGAAGCGTCACGTGGCAACCAAACACAGCCGCGAAATTGACTTTCAAAACTTGTCTGACAAATGAAAATGCCAAACATTGTCTTAAAATCTAATTCCGAACATGCACTTTCACATTTTTCTGTTTCATTAAGCCTGCTATGAGCTCTGGTACCTCACATAAAATCGTAATACACACACGGGCAAGTAAACACAATGTAATCTTTGTGTCCAGCTTGATGCCAGACCTGCACTGGAAAAGTGTGACAACATAAAGAAACACATCATTCTCTCATCTTGTCCTTGTCTCCAGTACTCCAATATCAGCTTCTCCATTACTGATATAAAAGAAGAGAGCAAAAGGTAGCACTTATTAACACAGTCTGTGTCTGTACGTGTGTGTGTGTGTGCGAATGTGTGTGTGTCTTTGAGAGAGAGAGAGAGAGAGAGAGAGAGAGAGAGAGAGAGAGAGAAGTGAAAGAAGATGAGAAAGCAAATGACAGACAAATGCAAAGGTGTCGAGACAGCAAACAGAAAGTGTCTTCACACTTAATGCAACCTGTTAAATTATGGCTTTTAATGTGACCCAGACCTAGAATAATTGTGTTTATATAAGAAGTTTTTGATCTAAATGAATAATGTATACTATTTGCAAATGTTTTGCTTACAATTTATTATAAAATTAAATTATACATTTCTTTACACCAAAAAAGGTTAAAAACTGATGTGCCTCACCTATTTATTTATTTATTTATTTATTTATTTATTTATTTATTTATTTATATCTAGTGCAATGAATTTAACGTGTAAATTATATTCCTAAAATAAAATATAATACAATATGCACTCACTGACAAAAGTCTTGTTGTCGATGCCAGTTGTGAGAGCAACAAATAATAACTTGACTTTTAGTTGATCATTTGGGAAAGTGCCAGAAAAGTGGCAGAAGGTAGATTTTTCAGATGAATCATCTGTTGAACTGCATCAAAATCATCACAAATACTGCAGAAGACCTATTGGAACCCGCATGAACCCAATATTCTCACAGAAATCAGTCAAGTTTAAAAGAAAAATCATGGTTTGTGGTTACATTCAGTATGGGGGACGTGCAAGAGATCTGCAGAGTGGATGGCAACATCAACAGCCCAAGGTATCAAGACATTTGTGCTGCCCATTACATTACAAACCACAGGAGAGGGCAAATTCTTCAGCAAGATAGCGCTCCTTCACATACTTCAGCCTCCACATCAAAGTTCCTGAAAGCAAAGAAGGTTGGCCAGCCCAGTCACCAGAAATGAACATTATTGAACACGTCTGGGGTAAGATGGAGGAGACATCGAAGATGAATCCAAAGAATCTTGATTAACTCTGGGAGTCCTGCAAAAATGCTTTCTTTGCCATCCCAGATGACTTTTTTTAAAAGGTTATTTGAGTCATTGCAGAGATGTATGGATGCAGTCCTCCAAGCTCATAGGAGTCATACACAATATTAATTCTTTTTCCACTGCACCATGAGTTAATTTTCTATACTGTACATTATTTCTGTTAAGTGACAAGACATTTGTCCTAATTAAATAATTAAAAATCAAGGCATGATCATATTTTATTTTGGTAAAATTACCGCAATCTAGAGACCTTTGCCTTTCATATAAGCCACTTTTGATACCAAATGATCTACTAGAAGTCAAGTTATTATTTGTTGTTGCTAAAACTAGGATAAGCAACAAGACTTTTGTCAGGTACTATAATATAATATAATATAATATAATATAATATAATATAATATAATATAATATAATATAATATAAAGTAACAATATAATAGCAATAATATCAGAAAACAATGTCAATAAATAATTTCAGAAAACAAAATTACATTTCACTCAAATGCATAACTATGAATTGTACATCCAGAGAGCAAGCAATGTTTAAAAAATATATTTGTTATATAAATATATTGAACAGAAAATATATATTTTTATTTTTAAAATTCTATTTGAACAAAACAACTGATTTAGTACAATTGATTTAGTACAGTGCAAAAAAACAATGATTTCTGCAGTATTTATTATAAACATTGATATATTATATTTTATAGATGCTTTATCAATAAATTCCCAATAGACAAAATCAAGCCCTGCTCTACATTTCAACCGCAATTGAATATGTAGTACTACTGAACAACAAAAAAGACACTCATGACTCACAAGAACTCAAAAGCAGCCAATTAGGGTGTAACAATTCCTATTAGCACCATGTTGTATATTAATTTTCTATTAACTGCTCCTACAACATGCTATGGACAAGTATGCGGTTGCAATGGAAATGAATCGGAATGAATATGATCAAATGAAATTGCATTCAATTAGATAACAAATTTGTTTGTGTCTGTACGCGTATATATCTGAAGGGGAGTGCACGAGTATGTTTGCAGTCATGTTCGGATGAAAAAATCTAATTAACACCTCTGTGGGGGCTTGTTGCATTAGCTAAGTGTTTCACAGTCTTTCCGTAAAGCAGCAGGACTCTGTTTGGATCCTGGCAGTGTGAAGCATATGTACGGTTTAATGAACAAATAACGTGTATCTTACTACGGCTGTGCGCATCAAACCGGAACCCAGAACTGGAGGCCTCAGCGGGGTAGTATTAATGTTTAAGGACACGTCAGGCTCAGCTCAAACAACATTTTTTGCTCAGTCTTCGAGTCTTGTTAAAAATGTGAATAAAAAGTTTGGGTTGCCTGATTATAAGCACAGACTCAATACAATCAAATTGAAATAATACTGATATAGGTAATGTATGTACAGTTGGTAGAAAATATAGACCAATTTAATGCGTCATGTCATTGACCCATGAACATTTCCTGCTTGTTATCAAACTATTTCATACCTATAACAAGAGGCAATTCAATCATAGCTTAATGTTAAAACAGCTGCATCATAACATTCATTCATTCATTTTCTTTTCGACTTAGTCCCTTTATTAATCCGGGGTCGCCACAGCGGAATGAACCGCCAACTTATCCAGCATGTTTTTTACGCAGCGGAGGCCCCTCCAACCACAACCCATCTCTGGGAAACATCCACACACACTCATTCACACACATACACTACAGACAATTTAGCCTACCCAATTTACCTGTACCGCATGTCTTTGGACTGTAGGGGAGACCGGAGCACACAGAGGAAACCAACACGAACACAGGGAGAACATGCAAATTCTACACAGAAACGCCAACTGACCCATCCAAGGCTCGAACCAGCGACCTTCTTGCTGTGAGGCGACAGCACTACCTACTGCGACACTGCGTCGCCCCATATCATAACATTATTTATCAATATGTGACTCTTTTTGGATTCTCGAAAGCTATAGAAATGAAAAATATCGAAATACGCTGGGACCATTGTTTTTGTTTACATCCATCAAAGTGGTCTATTAAGTATTTAACATATTGTATTTTCATTGCAAAAATCTAAAAAAATGCCGCGTTCACTCATGCACAAAAACAATTCCTCCATGTTATCCCAACACAAACTGAATAAGTTAACTTTTTAAACAAATTTAAGTGGATTAAACATAAAATAAATAAGTTGTGCCAAAGAAATCTCAGGAATTGTGTTGTTTTGGCTAATTTTAAACAAGTAGCTTTTTGAGTGTATTGAGCAGGATAATGGGTCATATCAAAGCGCAAATTATCTCAGACTGGTTTCCTGCACATGACAATGAGTTCACTGTACTCAAATGGCCTCCAAAGTCACCAGAACTCAATCCAATAGATCACCTTTGGGGTGGGATGGGAGATTCGCATTATAGATGTGCAGCCAACAAATCTGCAGCAACTGCATGATGCTGTCATGTCAATATGGACCAAAATCTCTGAGGAATATTTCCAGTACCTTCTACAGAATCTACGGTATGCCATGAAGGATTAAGGCAGTTCTGAAGGCAAAAGGTAGTCCGACAAGGTACTACCTAATTTGTACCTAATAAAGTGGCCAGTGAGTGTGCACAATTTCATGAGTCAGGTGTGAAGACAAAATGTAGTATTTTCATATTACAAAATTGTATAAATAATCCATAAATATAAAAAATTTGTCTTATTAAACACAGTCTTAAATAATCTTTAGCAAAACATTTAATTAATGGCTTAGCACATAAAGCAGGTACAAATAAATAATTAACTACTATGAAATTTAACACAACATGACTTGTTATTTCTCATGCGCATCATTGCTTAGTAACAGAAGTTGAATAATATCAACCCTTTCATAATAAGTTGTTAAAATTCATGAACAAAAGCAGACACTGGAAGCCAAGGGAAGCCAAAACCAGGATATTAACATGCTTCAAAATATAATCTTTACATTCTGAAGTAGAAATAAATGCATACGGTATGAATACATTTTGACATATTTATCTTCTTCTTCTTCTTTTTTTTTTTTTTAAGTGAAGTACCCTGTTAAGAAGGGTTTTCTTCATTCTTTCCTTCTCCTGCCTCACAGTTTGCATCGGTAATGGTGGACGGTCTCTGACACCTCATCATTTTGTGTGGTCACAGACTGTGCTCTATAACCTGACAGCAGGCAGAAGCCTTCTGACAAACACTCACACCATCAACCCAGAGGTTATATTAACACTGACAGCGGCATGCATTCTAACACAAGCACACGCGGGGACGTCATCGAACACCGATCGCAGACCACAGCAAAAGGACCCCAGCATGAGAAGACACAGCCGAAACTCTTCCCTCAGAGAATCCACTCTGCCCCAGGCCGAAAAAGTGCCTGGGGATATTATTTTCCTTTATTTTTACTGAACAAAAATTACTCTCCGCTTTCTTTGTGAACTTAAGTCACAGTCTTTCTCCACAGCGTCCAAAGGAATTCTAAAGGAAAATAAATAATGATAATTTCTGTCAACATCATGCCTGCTGAAATTCTACAGATGGAGGAAAAAAAAAACTAAGCTTTGACAAAATAAAAAATAAACGGTGCTTTTCTGTGTCTTTCAGAAACTTGCAACTAGAATGACTGCAGAGAATGAATGGGTCTGTCAACACTGAATTGTACTTTTAAACCCAAGATCCATCCACTAGACACGTTTAAAACAAGATACGTAGAAAATAGTTACAGAAATGACAGATCTTTAAAGCATTTACACTAAAGTAACCATTCATTTCAACGGAGGGCTGGCGACTTCTGGCGACCTCACTTGGCTACTCAAGTGACAGCGACCGTTTGCAACAGATGTGTGTGTGTCGAGCGCCATGACAAAGTTGGGAATCCTTCTACTTTATGCAAAGGAAGAGCGACTTTATTGAACAGCCAATAGGAGCATCAGTAGAGCTCATGTAATTCTCGCTAAGCTCCTGCAGCAGCCTGTTGTATTTCCCCGGGCTGTAGATTCATACAGACCCTCGTTTGCAGTAAATAAATAGGCACGATGACAGAGAACAAACTTTTCTTGACCATCTTTGTATTTAAGCATTTTATGCTTTGATTCTATTCATTTTTAGTGTTTTTTCTGAACAATGTTTACTTTCAGCAGCACATAAACTCACTCGTTTATTGTGAATATCACCATAAACGTTACCTAAGCAACCTAAGGGTTGGAACGCCCACTAGCAACTTCAATCGCAACTCAGAGCGACAGGCAGCTGAAAGTCAAAGTAAATGAGGCATAATGCTTAACCATCCGCAATTATTTATAGAAAACTTGATAGCTCAGGGTCAAAACCCATCATCAGTCTACAAGCACATATACATTTTTAATGAATGAATGAATGAATGAATGAATGAATGAATGATTAAAAAAATATAGACAGACAGCTGGATAGAAGGACGGACGGACGGACGGACGGACGGACAGACAGACAGACAGGTAGATAGATAGATAGATAGATGGTCAGAGAAGAACAGAATCAAAATGAACTATTGGGTCTGTCAACAGTGTATTGCACTGTCAAACCCGAGACCCCTGCACTACTCGCATGTAAAACAAGACGGAACAACCCCAGATCTTTACCCAATGCTTCACCTTCCAAAACTGTTTACAGAAAGCTTGACAGCTCAGGGTCAGAACCGTCCACAGTGGTTACATCCTGTCGACTGAGACCCGAGCAATGAACTTCCTCCCCTGAGACGCGCTCTAGAAAAACTTCTGTCTGTGTGGCTTACGGGGCTCAGATATAGTTCAGGTCCCACGGCTCATGGAGCTGTCGACATGAACCTTCAGCAGCCCACTGAGGTTTAAGGTGATGTCTCAGCACACATAGGATTGCTTTGAGGATTGCCTGCGAAGCTGTTTCACCTGGATCTAAAACTTAAGTTTGCGGTGATGGTGTTTTTAGCTTCAGACAGCAGCCTAAAACACCGGGTAAGTTACTATCCATGAGCTGTGCCTGTGGTAAATTGATATTTAGCCTAATGCTTTAGATTGGATTTCTGCTATACAGTCAGATAATGTGATATTGTCAAATTCAGATAAACCTGTATAAACAGGCTGGTTATTTTAGATGACACCAAGGTGATCTGTTCAAGTCTAAATAGATTGTTAATGATCAAACGTAACAGTAAAAAGAAAAAGAAAACCTTTGATTCAGAATTTAAATCTGATTCCTTTAAGTTTCATATATCATAAGCTTCATGATATCCAGAAATGTATTAAGGAGCATAGCTTTTTGACATTAATTAAAATATAAAACTTATTTAATATAAATAAATGGAATGATTAAATGATTCTGAATAATGAATGAATTCGCTCAGAGTGAGCAGCGAAAATAAATAATGGCATAGTGGCCAATCTAAATAATATTTATATTTTCAAAATGGCAAAGAGACAGTCAAGCATATTTCATTATATAAAGCCACGAGTACATCTGATAGTGAGCCTGATCAAAAGAGATCGGGAGAAGATGAAACTGTGTGAATGGATCAGGGTGGCAGGAGACAGAAGCAAAGCCATCTCAAGTCAGACAGAAAACATAACAGAAGAGCTAACTGTGGGCTCTTCCTGAAGATTAGACAGAGTGAGTCATTTAAATATTATTTTTTCACTTGGCACATATTAGTGAAGTTCTGATAGTGATAGTACTTAATAGTGATCATGCGATTTATGATGTAGCTACATGCTTTTATGAACCATGACTGACCTAAAACATTTACAGCACAAAATAATTAAAGATCGTTCAGAAATGTGATGCTCTTTTTTTTTGCGCTATCACCATTTAATAATGTCATATTATGGGAAAACTGAAATTGTGTGGTGGACGTCAGTCATAGTAACTGTTATTTCCTGTTTTTTTTTTTTTTTTTTTTTTTTTTCTGGGAATTATTCATTCACAAATTAAGCACTGACATAAACACACATAACATTTTTAATTTGACATAAAATGTAATTTTGGATTTTAATATTTGAATTTCCCGAAGGCAGTTTGGTTGCAGCATTCAAGCATGTCAAACATAATACACAAAAACACACTGAAAAATACAAATCTACCCTTAATTTAAAAAACTTACACATGAGGGGATATCAGATATCAGTGACTTAATACATGAACTGTAAAACATGCACATGAGTGATTTATCTATACTGAATAATCTTAATTTCTGAAAGAAGTAGAACATTTGCTGCCCCTTCTTGCACAAAATATTAGTATTTATAGAAAAGTACAATGTATTATCTGAAACAGTACCTTTTAACAGTATCATTTAAAACCTTTTCATTTGAAAATATTCCAAAACCACAAATGTTATGTTTTACACATGTGTTCGATGTGTGTTTCACCATTCACATGTGATTGTAATTGTGATTTGTCTTCAATTAAATGCAGTAAAATAAAATAAAATAAAATAAAATAAAATGAAATGAAATGAAATAAATTAAAAAAATAAATAAAATAAAATAAAATAAAATAAAATAAAATAAAATAAAATAAAATAAAATAAAATAAAATAAAATAAAATAAAATAAAATAAAATAAAATAAAATAAAATAAAATAAAATAAAATACTTTAAGAAATTCTGCAACATCAGCAGCTTAAAAGAACAATTCAGGGCATTTTACAAGTATGAATTAATAGAAAAAATAAAAGCTACAGTAAAGTTGTGTGAGATGTAAAAAGCAAAGACAATTTTTTAAATATATTAATTAAATCTGTTCATCTATGTTCAGTTTATGGTACACTTAATGAAAAAAGCACTAAACTAAGTAATTTTGTTCTGCAACAAGTTCATTAATCTACTGAGAGATGTGGTGGAATTTTTCTTTAGTCTCAAAGTCTAATTAATCATTCTGGTCTGTATCAGCAGACAGATTAAATCACAAACCACTGCTTGTTCTCCGCTGTGGTTTAAAGCCTATATAGTGATTTCAATCAGTTAATAGAAAAAAAAACTCTCTTTGTAATTCTAAAAGAGCTTCTTAATATTTATAAAATCTTGTGCTTCTTTGTCTACAAGGTGATTTTTATCCTCTAGCACAAGAAAAATATGATAACAGACTTTAACTGTAATAAAATCTGTGCACCACACATCTTCCCTTATCCATCAATGCTAAAGTTTACACAGCATGCACTAGTCAAGCATGACATGTCAAGCATTAAAATTCAGTGGAGGAAAAAATGCACTCTCCTCAAGGTGATGGGAAATGAATATACAGAAACCAGACAGGCCATGATTTAGGCATGGGCATTGGAGATTTACTGAAACAAGTTGCTTTGAAGTGGCATGTTGCCTTGTTGAGGGAGAAATTTGATGTGGTTCTATCACCAAAGAAATGAGATGAGCTACACTTTTACCAATAACACACATATATTTTAATACTAACAGCAACTGCGCATAACAGTCAGAATACAAAGTATGCACATTGGCATTAAAATCCAGCCACAAACCAAATCTATAGAAAAAAAGAGCTAAAAAGAGAAGTAAAACTAGCATGTAAATGTATATATATATATATATATATATATATATATATATATATATATATATATATATATATATATATATATATATATATATATATATATATACACACTCACTGGCCACTTTATTAGGTACACCATACTAGTACCGGTTTGGACCCTTTGCCTTCAGAACTGCCTTAATCCTTCGTGGTATAGATTCACCACGGTACTGGAAATATTTCTCAGAGATTTTGGTCCATATTGACATGTTACTGTAGCATCACGCAGTTGTTGCAGATCTATCAGCTGCACATCTAAGATGTGAATCTCCCTTTCCACCACATCCCAAAGGTGCTCTATTGGATTGAGATCTAGTGACTGTGGAGGCCATTTGAGTACAGTGAACTCATTGTCATGTCCAAGAAACCAGTCTGATATGATTCGCACTTTGACATGGCACGTTATCCTGCTGGAAGTAGCCAACAGAAGATTAATACACTGTGGTCATGAAGGGATGGACATGGTCAGCAACAATACTCAGGTAGGCTGTGGCATTGGTACAGAGCTCAATTTGTACTAATGGGCCCAAAGTGTGCCAAGAAAATATCCCCCACACCATTACACCACCACCACCACCAGCCTGAATCGTTGATACAAGGCAGGATGGATCCATGCTTTCATGTTGTTGATGCCAAATTCTGACCCTACCTCGTGACCCTACCCTATGTTGCAGCAGAAATCGAGACTAATCAGATCAAGTAACTTATTTTCAATCTTCTATTGTTCAATTTTGGTGAGTCTGTGTGAATTGTAGCCTCAGTTTCCTGTTTTAGCTGACAGGAGTGGCACCCGCTGTGGTCTTCTGCTGCTGTAGCCAATCCGCCTCAAGGTTGCAAGTGTTGTGCATTCAGAGATGCTCTTCCGCATACTTCAGTTGTAACGAGTAGTTATTTGAGTTACTGTTGCCTTTCTAGCGGCTGCAACCAGTCTGGCCATTCTCCTCTGACCTCTGGCATTAACAAGGCATTTGCGCCAACAGAACTGCCGCTCACAGGATATTTTCTCTTTTCCTGACTATTCTCCGTAAAGCCTAGAGATGGTTGTGCATGAAAATCCCAGTAGATCAAGCAGTTTTTGAAATACTCAGAATACTCAGAGTCACTTAAACCACCCTTCTTCCCCATTCTGATGCAGATCGTCTTGACCATGTTTACATGCCTAAATGCTTTAAGTTGCTGCCATGTGATTGGCTTGTTAGAAATTGAGTAGTTGGTCAGGTGTACCTAATAAAGTTGCCGGTGAGTGTATATATTTAAATGTTATGACAACAAAACTACTAACTTCAATATAATCTAAATTATAAGATCAAATAAACTACCTGAAAAAATTTACTTCCAAATATCATGTATAAACATAACTAAAATAAAATGTTAAATAAATATTGACATAAAAAAAAATTATTACAAAAACAACAATGAAAAAATAAGACTCTCCACATGTGTAATGTATTTCATACTGTAATAACCACTTTTATATGACCTTACTTATTATATGACCTTACCCTATACCTCTAAACTCAACCCTCACCAGAAAGCTGTGACAATTTTTTTAATTACAATTTTTAAGTGAATCACAAGGACATAAAACATGTCCTCATAAACCAGCTTAATAGAGTACAACTAGGTCATAAGTTACCATGTCGTTATGCAATTTTGTGTCCTCAATAAACAAGGACACACATATAACATCACAAAGAAAGTAGGTGTTAAAAACTGCTAAAACTGGGATATGTAACAGTAAGATATGCAGTCACGTGACCAAAGGAGTTGAAGTGGAAGCTGAGGCAGGAAGACATGTGTCATGTGCATGTGTGAGTGTTCAACAGCTCCGCTCAACTCATGCTATACAAACAGACAGTAGCTGATGGTGCAAAACTGACGAGCCTTTCAACGCAACATCTGCTAGCAAGCTAAACATCATTAAGGCGACTCGCACAGATCTGACATCTCTGCAGTATTTTCTGCTTTGATGGGCGGCAGCCAGCCAAAAGGACACTCGAAAACAATGCAAAAGAGCTCACAATTTGACATTTCAAGTCCCAAACATTTGCATTAGGAAAATGCCACTCAAACCTAAAGCAAGAGATGCAAACAGGTTTCGCAGAGTGTATTTCTTGGGGGCAACGTTATGCAATATCCTGGCATTTAAAAGGCTCTTTATTTAACCGAACATGAGCTGTATGCGATGCGTTTTCATCAGTAAGAGAAACACAACGCTTTCTTCCCTGAATCAATTTAAAAGAAGTGGGGCCCTTTCAACAGACACGTCTATTAATTATCAGGGACGGACCATCTATTTCACAACACTGCAAATGAAACAGAAAACCTATTAGCTTGTGTTTGTTAAAACATACTCAAAGCAATCAATGGACCAAAGATATGAGAAAAGAGATGAAAACAGAAAATGAGGACACCCAGAAGAGACGACTGTTGAGAAAGGCCAGATAAAAAGACTCTGGGGATGAAAAGAGAGAAACAGGAAGGTGTTGATGAGCAGAGTTTAAGGCAGGTTGTGCTAAATGAAATATGCAAAAACCGGAGGAAAGAAAAAAAAAAGAGGGAGAATTTGATTAAGGGTGTTGCCCTTCCAGAAGCAGCAGAAACTGTGTTGTATTTATCTCCATCGCATCCTCTAAGCATTCACCAGGAGACGAGTGCCTCAGGTCAGTAATTGAGAAACCAATATGGTTCCTCAGAGATCTAAGCTCTATTCGAAGCCCAGCACTCAGTAGCATTCTCATATCTCGCAACGAGTGCTATCCAACTTACATTTAAGATTGCATTCTACCTGCAAGCTAGAAATTAAGGGAGAAATTTTTTATGAGAACGAAGGGGGAAAAGCTCATTAACATGAGGCCGTGGGATGAAGTGAAATGAGAGTTTAATTTTGGAAAGTGAACAGGAAACTTAGCAAACAGCGTGCAAAAACTCTGGCGTCAACCTACACATGATAGTAAAACGTCTTCATTATGGTCAAATGTTGCACTGAATAAATATAGATTACAGTGACTGATACAGTTTTTTGTTAACTGTTGTCACCAGTACCAGTAATTAATGCTTTCAAAAGTGACAGGCTGTGTTCTGTTCTGGAATGTGGAAATCGACAGTTTTGTACCATACACATCAAACCCCTGACCTCACTCTCCTGGCCTCAAAAGATCCACCAGCCTGCCTCCTAAACCAGAAACACTGGTTTAAATCCCATTTAGAGTGTTTGAAAAACAGGCCTGGATGGGGTCAAAATGGTGACAGGAATGAGGTTACCATAGCTGTGGTGCCCAGGGGGCCATTGGGTAATCTGAGCTCTGCTCAAGGGACTCACCTCAGCTGTGTAATTGAGGGTGGTTAGAACGCTGATTATTCACTCCAGTCACCGGGTTGGAGTTGTGTGAGTTAACCTCAGTCCCTTGGCCTCAACAGATCCATCAGTTGGCCTCCCATGCTAGAAACACTGGGTTGAATCCCATTTAGTGTGTTCCGAATTGAACTAGTGGGGTCGAATGGTGCCGTGACCCGGACAGGAATGAAGTTACAAGGTGTAAAGGATAGGGAGGTCATGACATGTGGCTAAGTACTTAGAATTTGTCCAAGAGCACACAGATGGCAGTGAACACACCATGGACAAACACCCAGAGCAATGGTCAGTCATTGCTGTGGTGCCCAGGGGGGCATTGGGGGATTGGTGCCTTGCTCAAGGGGCTCACCTTAGCTGTGTCATTGAGGGTGGTTAGAACATTGGTTACTCACTCCCACCACCTACAATCCCTGCCTATGCTTTCTGATCACAAGTCCTGTGTAAGTGGGTTGTAGATGTGTGAGTGAACCCCAGTCCCTTGGCCTCAAGAGATCCACTGTTCAGCCTGCCATGCCAGAAGCACTGGGTTGAATTTAGTGTGTGGCAAGTTGAACTGGAGGGGTTAAAATGGTACCATGCCCCAGACAGGAATGAGGTGATGGATTGTAGTGTAACAAGTGCCAGCTAGTAGGAGTTGTGTGAGCAGACCTCACTCTCCGTGGCTCAAAATAGTACTGTATGAACTCATCTCATGCCAAAAGCACTGATTGGACCCTCATTTGGAGCACGGAGAGTAGAAGTGAATAGGGATACACTGGTGTAGTGACCTGCAGAGGTCAGAAATTTATAGCGGACAATGAGTATAACTGATTAAGTGTAAATTCTCCTGGCCTCAAGGCATGCACCAGAGACTAATGCAAGGCTTGTCGTCTCAAGTGTCTTTGTTAGCAAAAATGCCTTCCATGCTGGAAACACCAGTTCAAATCCCTTTTTCAGTGGAGTGGGAAGATACTGAGAAGTTATATCAATATTGTGACTAGGATGGAGGTGAGATTTACGGATGTGAGTGCAACATATCAGTGTGGCTAACCTCACTCCCCTTACCTGAAGAGGCACAACAGTGACTGATGTTTCAGACTGTGTTCTTTAGAGTTCAAGTTAGAGATTGGGTTTGAATCTTGTTACATTGGTGCCATGACCCAGACATAAGTAAGTACGCTCTCATAAATAAAGTATGAGAGCTGTCACTGGGGTTGTACCTTTCAAAAGTACATTTTTGTACATCAATCAAATCAAATCAAATCACTTTTATTGTCACATCATCGGCAGCACGTGTGCTGTGATGAGTGAAAATCTTAGGTGCTGGCTCCAGACAGTGCAAAATACAGACAGTGCAAAATACAACAACATACAACAGCATACTGCTAAAAAAAGAGGACTATGTAAAATTGGCAGTGTTGACAGCAATATGTACAATGAATTGGTGTACACATAGGCAGTATTGGCAGTAGGCAGTTTTGTTTTATACTGTTTTATAATGGTAACATAATAATGGAAACCTAATGGTAAGTTAATGCTACACATCTGTAAGTACAGTAGTATACCATGTTAAAATTGTAAGTATTAATGTGTTCCTTTAAGGTACCAATTTAGGTACCAAAATGTACTTTTAAAAAGGTACCATCCCAGTGACAGCATTTGTACCAATATTTCCGAAAGTTTTAAGCAAACTTGGTAATACACCAGTTGAATTAAGTTTCATTGTACAGGAAAGATTATGAGCTGAATGTACAAATTTAGTAATACAATAATGGTACATTTTGTCCTTCTGTCCTTTTTTAACCGTTTTATTTGAATGTGCAGACAAGAGTGTCCTAAATATATCCTGTTGTTCCTTTAAAAAAAAAAAAAACATCATGTGAGACAGCAAATTACAACAAAATGTTCTTTTTTTTGGAGGAACTATTTTCTTAAACTGCTGGACTTGTACGATTAGAGCATTTTCAGTCAAGACCTGGGGAGTTTAAGACAGAAGTAGTCTTGCAGTTATTGCCTCTGAGGCTTAGACTTAAATCTTATTGCTTCCACTGTCATAAGGTTTCAGTTTTGTCCCTCAAATACCATGCTTGATGAAGACTGTTTCTTACGATAGCAATGCAAATGCTGAATACAAATGAAATGTTATTTTCTTGCCAAGCTGGAGAACAAGAAACCCTGATATATTCTCCTGCACTACACACAAGGACAGATAGTTTGTACATACATTAAAGATGTGTACTTGATGCATACAAAATGGACTTGCGAGTGAAGCACAAGGATGAAATAAACAGTTCTCTCTACACATTTATCCCCTCCCCGTTGAGCTGTTGGCTTTATTGTGGCTCTCAAAGGAGAAATGACTATGTTTTACATGAAAGTCATCTTTTACTCTTGTTTACAGCCTATGGCAAGTCATGAAGTCCACACAACTCCAGCTGAGAGACAAAAACAGATCATACAAATTTATAAGAAGCTGACTGACAGAAATCTAGAGTTCATCTCTAATGAATGCCTTTATGATGCTTCTGACTCTATTTAACACACGCACATGCACACACACACACAAACATACTGAACTGCTTCTAAAGGGCATCCAATTGCAAAGTATTGGAAACGTACGCCATGAAATAACCATTTTAACCATTTTTAATACACAACATTTTTTTATTTGCTCTTTGGTTGTTTAGAAAAAGGTAATAATAAGATAACTGAGCATATCTGTCTTCCACAAAAAGTTCTGGGGCAGCAGTACAACAACTTTATGAAAGACCTGAGAGCAAATTTACTTCTAAGCGAAATCCAGACGGGATGTTTAACAAAGGTAAAGTCATTTGGGCTCTTTTGGGATGGAACTTAAATATCATAAGCTACGCCGTTGTCAAATAACACCCACAAGCGAACACACTATCTTCTGCACAACATTTAATGAGAAGTTATGACTTGCAGGTAACAAAGACATACAGGTTTTCTAAAGAACAATCGAAACCTTGCTCAGAAGTGCCCCCTTAGGTATACAAACACTGCTTCATAATCGCTGAGCTAGCACATTAATCTGAACCTATAATGTAAGACAGATTCGTATATCCAGCTATAATATAAGACTTTTCACAAGAAGTTGTTTTTTTTGTTGTTGTTTTTGTTGTTGAAATAAAGCCTGGTGTACTAATCAAATTGATCTGCCTGCATCAAATTAAATGTACAAATATTTTTTCATACACAGACAAATTATTAAAAGTGACTGTCCACTTTAATGCTTCAAATAAATTATCATATTAAAGTTATAAAATATGGATGAAACAGTATTTCCCCACCATTTAGTGTAAAATAAATTGCTGGATATATTTCTGTTCAAAGTAAACAACATAAACCTCTATGAATAATTACTGATCACACCATGACTTAGATATTTTGAATAAGTAAAAACTTCTTGCAGACAACTGGGTGGGCAGAATGAAGGAAAGTGGAAAATAATAAAGATTTAAAATAATAATTAATATCATTAGTTAGTTAGGGATGCTTAAATAGAGTAGCATAATGGCCTGATTTCATAGTTCAATCATTTAACATTTTTTAACTTTTAACAATTTCAGAAGTTCAATTAGGAAATGTAAGTATATTTTCTAAGGGTGCTTTCACACTTGGTTCCCTTTCTGGACTGAATCCAAGTTCAATTGCCCCCCCTTGCCACCTTCTCTGCTGGAATGTGCTCACACCATCTTTTTACCTTCTGAACCCCATTACGCTTGCGTCATCGAGCTGCTGTTGTGTGTACAGTTGTTGCTAGGTGACGGCCACGAAAGCAAAGTTCCTAAATGGAGATGTTCGCATTACAAAATACAGAGAGGCATTTGCATCTATCTGCTGCAAAAAAACAAAACAAAAAGAAAAACAATACAAAACATTAAAAATGTTCAGAACATCACACAATGTCTGCAGTAGTCATTTTTGGTGGAGACCAGTTGGAGACAAGCAGACATTATCACTGTTTGCATCCGGTCAGTCCCACTTGTCACCAAGGTAGGTGATACACAGACATACACACATGAATGAATGTTATGAAAACTAAAGCTTGTTGATGATTCACTTCTGTTATTTGGTACGATTGCATTCATGTCAGAAGTAAACTGTACCAGAGTTTGTGCGGACTGTACCCTAGACCACCTATTTCAGGCGGAATCGGATACGGTTCACGGGTGCACACCCGTTTTGCTGTCAGTTTATGTGGGCGGAGTAATACAGAATGGTGAGAAGGCTGTACAAGAGTACACAATATTGCATTTCTATCAGCCAATCAGATTCAACTAATATATACAGTATATATATATATATATAGGGAGTTCTCAAGATAGAACTCAACACCAATATAAAAAGTATCAGTGTATTATAATGTTTAATTATAATAAAAATATACAGTATATCTCTGACATACACAGCATTGTACACGTAACACTAGCATCATCATACATATGAGCAATCATACTTTGTCTTTTATAAGAGGATGTAAATGTCCTTGAAGGACCTTTTCTCTTTTTTACAAAGGTAATACACTTGATAAAGACACAGAACAGCCTCAGATTCGAGTAATAATTATTAAGTGAAGAGCACTTGAGCCCTCACGACAGACAGCCTCCCATTCAAAGCCCCTACACGCCTGCCCACACATTATGCTCTTAGAAGTTTGTGCCACAAACTTGGATACACACGAGGTACGCATCAAAAGAGTTTGCCAGGTCTCCCTGGTGACAGATGCCATGGAAACAAGGTATAATGTGACAATGTCATATCAGTAAGCTCATAAGAACCTGCAACTACTGTGATATTGAACACTGCTTATTGCATGGGAAATAATACTCTTTTGGAGAGTTAAAATTGTATGCTTTTCAGCACTTCACGGCTTCATTTCAAACCAATGGCATCCGAAATGAAAACACAATTGTGTTCTGTAACAAACTTCACTTCAAGCGAACTCTCATTCAAGTATTGCCTTCAATCCCCTTTATGAAAAGAACAAACTGGTCATCATTGCATTTCAAAAGAGGCCAGTAAGCTTTAGTTGCCGCTTTTGCTTTCTCTTCTGCAGCATGCAACAGTTTCACCCCTACTGATGCAATCAGCAGAAAGACTAAAATGCACAGAAAAGTGGGGCAGGGCTTTGTATTCTTGCTAACATGGCATTTGGAGGCTTGGTAAAAAAAACGTTTTTTTGTTGTGTCTGCGCATCTCTCAAGTCTGAATGGCAGGATCAGAGCTTTAAGCGTCAGGAACCCTGTGGATTGAACAGCTTGTGATTCCTGTTTCACCTTGAGAGTTAAAGCTGTGATCTCACACGTTTAAGAAGCAGTGCATACGAGATGCACATCCTGTGGATGCTGCTTAGATCTGGCTAAATTGGAAAATTTCTTAGAAACACCCTTCAGCCAAAGCCAAAAACTGCTTTTTGATTTTTTTACTGGCAGATGTACATCTTACCCAGCTAAAACCATGCATGTGATTGCTATAGGATGGAGAGAGAAAGTACACCAATTCAAGTAGTATTAAATCATGGGTTACAATCAAAATCATATACAGTCATCTACATTGTTTTTAATTGTATACTTCCCTACTCACCGGCCAATTAAATTATTTGTTTATTGACCCTTGTTTAACGGTTTAACGGTCATCATAATTTTAAATCCTTAAAAGTTTTTTAATATATATATATATGAAGATTTTTTTTAATGTATGAAAATTTATATGCATTTATGAATGTATTATATCATCTTTGTGCTAAATTACAAAAAACTAATTACAGCTTATGCAAGGTGTTTCTTATGCTGCGTGTATTGGGCTGAGAGTAAATTTGACATTATTTTTCTCCTCTGACTGCCGTCATCAGTCTCACACAATTTTTTCCTTTTTCTAAAAGTCTTTAAAACATCATCGTGGAGTTTTTCTTTTATTATTTCAACAAATATTAATGTAAAAAAGAATTTTGTGTTCTACTCTCCAATTCACTGCACTCCAAGTTTTCCCAGCCATGACGCCTTCCGCTACTGAAAAACCTGGAAATGTGAAAGGAGTCTATTCAGTAGTTTTTGTTCATGATAATAAAGGAGCCAATAAATGATATAGAAATAAGAATGCATGTGGTTGTGTATATATAGATATATTACTTATCGATGTAGATAAATGATATATGAAATATATAGATGAATGATATATAGATGAATGCATTTCAGCTACCCAGTGGGTACTTTGATGTCAAGATGACATCAAAAAAATAAAATAAAATGCAAATAAATTTGATGTCACAACCTTGATGTCCAATTGACATCCACACACTGATGCTGTTTTGATCACCAAAATTCATTCATTCATTCATTTTACTTCGGCTTAGTCAACTATTTATCAAGGGTCGCAATAGCAGAATGAATAACCAACTATTCTGGCATATGTTTTACGCAGCAGATGCCCTTACATCCACAATCCAGCTAGGAAACACCTACAGTATACACACTCATAAACACATGCACTCATACTCTACAGCCAATTTAGTTTACCCAACTCACCTGTACTGCATGTGTTTGGACTGTGGGGGAAATCAGAACTGATCACCAAAATAATGATTAATAATAACGATATTGTAATATAAGAAAAGTTTTATTCTAAAACCTTCAAATCCAAATCACAAATTTACACTGGATTTTGTGCTCCTACAACGCATGTAAACTACATTGATGTCAAAACAACATCAAATTGACATCTAATGTCGGTGAGAAAAAAACACACTGTAATTGATTTGACATGTTTTGATGCCAATACTAGCTGTCAATTTGAAGTCATTGTGACATTAATGTTGTAAATTGACATTAAATCATTTTTTTTTTTTGCATTCAAACATGTATCCTGTGCAACACACACATAAAAAAATATTCTGAAAACTGCAAGTTGTACTTTTCATTCAAGGCTATTTCTTTAAAGCCAGTTTAAATCCGAAAATCATATATAATGTGATGGAATAAAACAAATCACAAAGTTCACCGCCATATGCCTAGGTCCTGATCTCTAAAATATTCCTTGCTCACAAGTTCACAGAAGTCATGTCTGAGTCAGCACTATAAGCTCAAATCCTCTCAAGTTGCTGACACTTGACTATGTATTATTCTATCTCTTTTATCAAATCCCGAGGAGAAAAAAAAATGATTCAGGTTGAGAGTTCAAAAGCCCAGGCACTTACAAAGTCCTTAAGTAGAGTTCTGGAGGACACATCACAGCGGTTACCTGCTTTATAAAGAGTATCCCAAGAAGAGTTTAGCTAGCAATACTAAAATGTTTCAAAAGTGAATAATGTGACTAATATTAATATAAAATATGACTAAGCTGTGGCCTAAATAGATGTGCATGTACATTTTACCCTCTATTTAATCTGTTTAATGAAGGTTGCATTCCATATGGGTTATAAGCTATAAAATATAAGGTTCTTAAATGGTTGGTGTCTGCATCAGATATAGATACACATATTGTAGAAAATATATTAAAAGCAATTGTTTACTATACTGTGAAAATATTAAGACAAAACAGGAGTGAAAAGTGTTTAATCAACATTGCAATTCAGAGTAACTGATGAAGGGTTTAAAAGTTATGTAAAAATGCAATAATATACCGTACTTATTCTGAACTGTACTTGTTAAAATGTACATTTTAAAAAATGTAATCCTACTAAAGTTAAACCTCTGAGGTTGCCAGGTCAAGCTGCATGGATCCATTTTGGTAACACTTTATTTTAAGGGTCCTGAACTATGCATTAGTTAAGCTAGTTAAACTTGTAAATCATGATTAACTTGTTCACATATATGCAGCAGTTAGGCATGAACAAATACATAATTCATGATGAACTGAACATATAATAAAGACATTATTTACAATCTGATAAGCCACATATTGTTACTTTGATTCATTGTGTAAGTTAACGGAACAACAAGCTAGATTTTGGTCACACAAATAAGTTTCACACACCATTCGAATCTGTTAGGTGTATACTTTTTATTGTGTGTACACTCACAATAACAACGAAAAGTGTGCTTTTGTAAAATAAGGAAAATAAACAGTGTGTTAAAGTAAAAAAAGCTAAATAAACAGTGATGTTTTCATTAATTATTAATACATTACATTTTTGGTGCCATATCACGTCACCCTGCAGACCAAGACCGGTTACTTACTGAAGCTAAGCCTGGTCAGTACCTTGATGGTAGACCGCATGAGGAAACTAAGTTTCTGTTGGAAGTGGTGTTAGTGAGGCTAGCAGTGGGCGCTCAACCTGTGGTCTGTGTTAGTCATAATGCCCCAGTATACTGTCAGTCAGCGCCGTCTTTCGAATTAGACGTTAAACCATTGTCCTGACTCTCTTTGGTCATTAAAAATCCCACTGCAATTTTCGCAAAGAGTAGGAGTGTAATGTCTTGGGCAAATTCCCTCCATTGGCCCTATCCATCATGGCCTCCCAATCATCCCAATCCACTGAGTTGGCTCTATCACTGTCTCTACACTCCACCAATAACTGATGTGTGGTGAGCCTGCTAGCGTCATTGTCCGGTGGCTGCCGTTGCATCATCCAATGGATGCTGCACACTGGTGGTGGTGTGGAGAGACCCCCTAATAATTGTAAAGTGCTTTGGGTGTGTTTTAGTTCATCATTTATAAATTATAACATAGATCACTGTATTGTGTTTTACACCCTTTTGAGTTTGTCAAAACCAGGTGGTTTGCATAATTGAAACTGACCTAAGGCCAAAAAAAAGGCTTAATTTGTCATAATAATAATAATAATAATAATAATAATAATAATAATAATAATAATAATAATAATGATAATAATAATAATAATAATAATAATAATAATAATAATAATAATAATAATAATAATAATAATAATAATAATATTACTAAGACATGGAAACACATTAGCAGAACAAACCCTGAGGAAGCAAACCTTACACACACATTACTAATTATCTGTCTCCATTATAATTGGCTTGTTTACATTTGATTACTAGGCTATCAATACCACAGTCAGCCACTCTAACAACTTGATGAAAACGCACCTAATTCACATTTTGGGATTTTATTTTCCTTTTTTGCAAACTTTGAAAGCATTTGCGGGTGACACGGTGGCTCAGTGGTTAGCACTGTTGCCTCACAGCAAGGTCGCAGTTTCGAGTCCCGGCTAGGTCAGTTGGCATTTCTGTGTGGAGTTTGCATGTTCTTCCCGTGTTGGTATGGGTGTCCTCCGGGTGCTCCAGTTTCCCCCACAGTCCAAAGACATGCATTATAGGTGAATCAAATAAACTATATTGGCCGTAGTGTGTGTATGGATGTTGGCGGTTCATTCTGCTATGGTGACCCCTGATTAATAAAGGGACTAAGCCAAAATAAAAAAAATGAATAAATGAATGAATGAAAAAACTTGCTTCACATTCGGACAAAAACCTGGCTATTGACAACTGACAGCTCATTATAAATCCCAAGGCTGCCATACAAATATTTGGAAATAAACCATTAATTGAAAGCAATTTTTAGTTTGGTTAAACTATTTTCCTGTATTTGAAAACCTTTTATTCTCCATCAATAAAAAGAAAATCTGACTTGTACACTCTTAGGGACTTGATCCCATCCGTATTCAAGTATAATAACATTGCATGAAATACATTAATAGAGGAAGTATGTCTTGTAAAGCCAGGTTTAAAGCCGAGAGGGGAAGTCCATAAGCCGCCTGGTAAAATCTTACAACATTCCCTTTCAGTAAAAGAGGTTTTATGGAGGGATACGTGCATTGCATTAATAGAGGAAGGAATAAGGTCATGGCAGCCTCTTTTGAGTCATGAAATGAAGGAAAGAAATCAATAGCAGAATGTCTTAGAGGCGAACAGAGTGGGTCTGACATTTATGAGGTGGCAGGTGTAGAGGTGCACTATGAAAAGAGGGAACAGCAAGAACAAACTGCACGCATACAGACCACCATACAGCGTAATCAATAGCCCTCTTGGTTCCACCTGTGTGCCTTTAATCTCTTAGATTTAGATATCACAAGTCTAAATGTATTGTAAATTAAACACGCTTCATTGTCTTATTTTCCTACCAACTGCGTTGACAGACATCAGAATAGATTTTCAAAGCGCTATGAAACTAATAAAGCAAGGCAAAATAAAAAGCAGAAGGCTGGCGCGTTTATATTTCCCTTAAGTTTTTCATCAAATGACTTTGAATTGCTTTCCAACCATTAGTTTGTCAAGATGCATTCAGGTTTACTCGGTCCCCTGGGGTACACGCGCAAGCATGGCATTTTAGCTCCACAAGTGAAAAAGCTTCTTAATTACTTCGTAGGCCTTTTGTAGTTTCACGCATCATAGTTTTGAACATCAAAAGTGATTTCCAGAAAGCACTCAGGAGATGTGGATGGGTTCGCTCGTGCCACAGAGCGACTGAAGGGAGTCTGATGGAGGGGGAGGGGGAATGGCAGCTGTATCAGCTCCACTGACAAGACAAAATGACTGGGCGAGCTTGTAATTCTTTCTAAGTAACTGGTTGTCTGAGGAAAGAAGATTGCCTGTTACTGTACTGATGTCTTTGTAGGGTCCATCGATGCTTCTGATGAGTTTTACAGGTGTATGAAACACTGTGTAATGTGGGTTTGGAATGACAAGGCTTGAAAATAGCTTTAATTAAAGCCTGTTTGCATCAGGAATGCTAACTGTATGCAAACAAAAACTTTAGTTGAAGTCAGAGTTATTAGCCCCTCTAAATATTTTTCCCCATTTTCTGTTTAACGGAGAGAAGTTTTGTTCCACACATTTCTAAACCTAATAGTTTTAATAACTCATTTCTCATAACTGATTTATTTTATCTTTGCCATGATGACAGTAAATAATATTTTACTAGATATTTTTCAAAACACTAGTATTAAGCTTAAAGTGACATTTAAAGGTTTAACTAGGCAAGTTATGGTAATTAGGCAAATCATTGTATAACGATGGTTTGTTCTGTAGGCAGTCAAAAAAAATTCAATATATTTAAAAAAAAAAATATATATATATATATATATATATATAGCTTAAGGTGGCTAACAATTATGACCTTACAAAATTAAAAACTGCTTTTATTCTAGTTAAAATAAAGCAAATAAGACTTTATCCAAGAGAAATAATATTAAAGGAATTACTGTAAAAAAATATTCTGCTCTGTTAAACAATTATTTGGGCAATATTTGAAAAAAAGGGCTAATAATTTTGACTTCAACTGTATATAGGGCCGCTGCTTGCCAAATGTGTGCCCTATAAGCTGAATCGCACTGTTGTGCATGTGTGTGTGCGTGTGTGTCAAGAAGATATTTTGAAGATAGCAGGAACCAGCTAACCATTGACTTTTGTCATTTGTTTTTTCCTCTATAAATGTTAACGGTTAATAAAGGTGTACAGCTTTTTTCAAAATATGTTCTTTAGTGTTCAACAGAATAAAGAAATTCATAGGTTTGGAACCACTTAAGGGTGAATAAATTGTAAGTAAATGTTATTTAATGGGGCAACTATCTCTTTACATTGGATGGGTATTTGTAAGAATAGCCAGAAATATATTAGAAATAATAGATTTTTCTTTAATGACCATGTTATATAAAGATGCATAGTAAATGTCCTTTGTCCAAATGTATAGATATGTATATACTTTTAAAATTTGCAATAATATGTGTATATTAAAGTTTATGCCCTACAAACACCTTTTGCCTTTATTATGAGGCAAATTATCATGTTTATTATGAGGAAAACGCAATGTAGTTTTCTGGTGTGGATGCTCACACTGTTTCAAGTTGTATGGATTCTGATTTGCTGTTTAAACATTAATCAGTTGGTGGAAGAAAACATCTAAAAATGATTCTGATGATATTGTGTCAGTAAAGTTGTCTTGGATTTCCGATTCTCACTAGATAATGATAACTATATTAGTGTCCGCACAAATGTATATATATATATATATATATATATATATATATATATATATATATATATATATATTTTTTTTTTTTTTTTTTTATTGATTGTGTGCTGCAGTTTTGCTGATTACTTTTGTGTTCATATAATGAAAGTGGACTTTAACGCATTACTAGGGCTCACTGATATTCACTGAATGAACTTCTGAAAGATCATAAGACATGAGTAAAGACGTGGCAAGCTGACATCATCAGAATGAATTTCACTCTAAAACACATTAAAATAGAAAACTGTTATTTGAAGTTGCAACAATAAATACATTTTGAACAGAAGTGTATATGTAGTGTTGTTTTACTGTATTTGTATCATTTTTAACTGATGATTTCATTTCTTTTTTCATCAGCATTAACTTAACATTTGGTTTACATAAGTAAATCATTTATGTTCGGAACTATCTGTAATACTGTGTACTGTAATACTATACACTGTGATCCTGCCTGTAATACTGCTTGTATTTTTGTTTCCTAATGCTTATGAACTACTTTTGTCATATTTACAGTTCATAAAAAAGCTTAAATCTGTCTTTTTTCCATTTTTGTTGACACATAAGTGGAGAAAAAAAAAACTTCATGTGAGGATGTAACATGAAGACTTCTGAGAGCTCTGGCTCTTTATCACCACATTAATATTGTTATATTGTTTCCCCTCTCTCTCTTCTGTATAATTAAATGAAAACATGAAAACTATTTGTTTCTCAACAGTTTAGCACTGCTGATCTTTCAGAATACTGTATGTATTAATTAACAGATTTATATAGCAGATTTTAAAGACACAGTCTTTGAATGTTGTATGTATCCTCAAGTGGTTTGTACAAGCTTCCTTGCTAGATAATCATTAAATATCTGTAATAGTGCTATTTTAAGTGTTAAAAAAATCTGCAAAATTTCAAGGATCACTGTTTACTATGTCTACATAAAGTTATGCCAAACAAATGTTATTTATACATGTAAGTTACCTTTTAATAGAAGAGTCTTCCAACTAATGAAATATAGATGTACCATCTATATTTGTTATTTGCTGTTATTTACACAAGTTTGCCATGCCAAACTTTTACAGCAATGAGACAGATGATTGGGGTGGTGATGGGGTCAGAAAAATACACACCACCATCCAACGAGTCCAAGGCAGTGCCAAGCACCCCAAACCTGTCAGGATCTGGGATCAATATCCAATCAAAGCATTCAGGCTCTAAAATAAATGTCCACTCGAGTAGCAGCAATCCTTCCAGCTATGCACATTGATGCTAAAATGGGCCACAGATAATAGTACAAAAATAAATCAAGACATAACAACTCAGTACATGAACAGAAACAGTGCATGTATAAGATATTAATGCTCACCTTTTGTTCAGAAACCACATCTGAACAGCTCAATACACTCAAAAAATTTTTTTGCTGCTTGTTCAAACTACTAATTTAAAATGAGCTGAAACAGCTCAAGTTATTTTTGGGGCAACTTAATTGTGTTGGGATAACATGTAGGAATTGTGTGGAACACAGCATTTTTACAGGCTAGTTACTAGAGCAGGGGTGCTCAACCATGTTCCTGGAGATCGACCTTCCAGCAGGTTTCAGTTGCAAGCCATATCTAACACACCTGCCTGTAATTATCCGGTGCTGTTCAGGTCCCAATTAATTGGTTCAGGTGTGTTTGATCAGGGTTGAAGCTGAACTGTGGAGGAAGGTAGATTTCCAGGAACAGGGTTGAGCATCACTGCTCTAGACCAGGGGTTTTCAAACTGTGGGGCGCGCCCCACCAGGGGAGCTCCAGCACCTATTAAGGGGGTGCGAGACATTGATCCGTGCACTCGAATAAATTATGATGACGATTTTTATGCGTTCACTAGAAGCAATATTATGATTAACGTTAGCTCCTCAGCTGACTATCAGGCACCTGTGGAGTTAATGCGTTCCAGTAAAATATATACAGTCAAACCGGAGTCAAACTGGTGAGCCATCTAACAAAAAATTGCCCTTCTGAATCAAATCAGCAGGATGCCCATCTGGATCTTTCACTACTGACTATGTTTACATGGACATCAGTAATAGTTATTTGCCTTACTCTGATTAAGACAATAATATAATTTCGTGAAGTGCTTTTTGAATGTTGCGTCACCGGGCAATTCACGCTTCCTGCAAAGTCTCATGTAATTTTGGGTGTTTCATCTTTAATTTCTTGACTTTAACTGCAGTTCGGCTGTTTAACTTTCACTCATGAACAAACTAGGGTATTAGACGCGAATATGAAGAACTAGTGGAAGAGTGTTGCTTTCGTATCTTGTCACAAAATGCAGCGAAAAGTCTTACATGACGGTAATAGTTTGATTGCGGTGTTTACTTCAGTAATGCCACTAATATATGCATACTCCAAGTCTTAATTCCATTTCTGTTTAGTTCAGTTATGACTTTAGTAGGATTATGGTAATCAAAATCGCTGTTTACATGGTAGACTCTTAATCAGAGTATTGTCAATCATATTAAAATCGTATTACAGTATTGTTGCCCATGTAAACATACTCAATGTTTGACTCAACCACACCATCAGGGCTCTGTGAACTTTGCTTTGCGAAGCACCATTTTCTGTATGTACGAACATCAACAGCAAGTATGCTATGGCTGATGCTTATTGACAGTGGAAGATAATTTACGGTTAGTCGTGTCAGGAATCTGACCACAGATTAGCATGTTGTCCTCACAGAAAAAGACTCAGCCATCACACTGAATCAGGTAAGCTACATATTTATGTTTCATTGTAATTAGTTGTTTCAATCAATTCTACGCACTTTAGTTGCAGCAAGTAATATGTGAATGATGTTTGCACATGCATTATAATTTTGGCTCGAGGGAGGGGTGCCTGGAGGGGGCTCTAGACCATGGGTGTCCAACTCTGTTCCTGTAGATCTACCTTCCTGCAGATTTCAGCTGCAACCTTGATCAAACACACCTGATTTGAATTAACAAGTGCTCCTTCAAGTTGGTTTAGTTGCTTTTACTGATCAAATTTACTCTATTACTACAGCACAAATTAATCAATTAGTCAGAAACATCCGGGTTTAGTCTAGAATCTCCTCTTCCTACTCTGGTTTGTACATGTAAGGCTATGATCCACGTCATTTATGGCATTTTTGCTGTGTCATACTTGTTTGTTTTGTTGTTTCTGAAGTGTCAGAATAGTAAATAAACGCCCCACCCTTTTCTGAAAAGTAGTACCTCATTTGCATTTAAAGAGACATGCACAATAACAATGTGTATTTGCTCACTTCTACAAATTTGACAAGCTATAAAAATAATCTGTGAGGCATTTTGAGCTAAAACTTTACAGACACATTCTGTGGACACCAGAGATTTATGTTACATCTTATGAAAAAGGACAAAATATGTGCCTTTTAAAATAGGCAAGACTAGGAAGCAGCTGGTACCTGACACTAAACAAGCTCCAGTTTTTCCTTTAGTGTTTATCTTCACACAGCCTGTCACACTGAATAGTGAGAGGTAATGGATAAAAAGAGTGAATCATCTGCAGGACGTGAAGAACTTGGTCATGATGCGGAGATCGTGGATCGGAGGATTAGAAGTGTCAAAAGCTGTTCTCTACTGCTGTGTTTTGTAAGTTGCATCTGGGATGACACTTGAAGAAAGTGCAACTACTTCTGCTTCCTAGGCTACAGTATTTCGCTGACAGCTAAGCTCGCTTCAGAAAGACACTTGGTCTTTAATTTTGAGACTTCTACACTTGTACAAGCAGCCAGAATCATCTGTGAGCAATTCAGTGGATGACTGAAAGAATAATACAGGGTTCTGCGCTCCTAAAAAGTTTGGAAAGTGTAGAAAGAAAGCAAGAAAGAAAGAAAGAAAGAAAGAAAGAAAGAAAGAAAGAAAGAAAGAAAGAAAGAAAGAAAGAAAGAAAGAAAGAAAGAAAGAGAAAGAAAAAATAGGGAATATGTAGATTTAAAACAGGGACTTGAAACTACTGAATATGGATATACTGAATATCTTAATATGAAAATGTAAACTGTTTGTAAACACTGTGTGTACAAAATTATTTCCCTTCCTTTGAATTTCTAATTCTTTCTTTAAATATTTCCCAAGTGCTGGTTAACAAATAGACAATTTTTTAAACAAAACACTTAACAGTTATTAATTTTTATTAATAGTTATTATTAGATGAATAGCTAATTTCTAATAGCTACTTTATTTTCTTTGCCATGATGACGGTACATAACATTAAGTAATTTTGCAAGATAGCCTACTAGTATTCAGTAAAGTGCAGTTTAAAGGCTTTAATTAAGTTAACTAGGCAAGTAAAGTTAATGAGGCAAGTCATTGGACAACATTTGTAAATTACACAGTACTTAACAGTAATATGAACTGTATTTTACTGTAGGACAGTTACACAGCATGTTACGGCATTTTGAAGTTGCATTGTGAAAATGACAGTAATTGTATCGTAAAGATATACAATACTGTAAATACATATACAGCAGGATAAATGCTGCTGTAAATGTAAATACAGTATTTTTTTAAGTTACTGGCAAGCTGCTGCCAGTAAATGTATATTAACAAGTGCCAATATCTCAATAACATAAATGATAATAAGCAATAATGAGAATTGGTGCCTAAAGTGTTATCAAATGTATTAATTTTGATTGATTCAACCCAGGCTCATTCTGAAAACATACCTCTATATACATTTCTGGAGACCACGAAATACGTCCCAGGAGGTATGTTTTTTGCAGGTTTTGTATTTGCGAATCCACGAGAGGCCGCTGTGTATGGTTTTTCATATCTCTAATTTCTCTCACGAGTGCCATTTGCACCTGCTGTTCTCGCATAAACCCACCAGAAGCCGCTGTTGAATGACTGTCTGACTGACTGAATGACTGAGCGACCAATTGACTGACCCACTCTCCTCCTTCCCTAAACCCAACCAATTTTATCGATTGACCCTCCCACCTACTTCCCTAAACCCAACCAACAATTTTTAAAAGCAATCCAGAAAAAGAAAAGGCCTCGTCAGATTTTACCACATTTTCAGATTTGTCGTCGTGGTCAACTCCTCTCTCAAGTCCGCCGACATACATGACGAGCTAATTGGACAAACTGGTTACAGCTACATGGAGGTAAGCAGTCAGCTGGTAAGCGCAAAAAGGAATGGCGTCATACCATCCCGTAGCATTCGTTTAAAAGAATTAAATGCAGCCATACGTACCTCTGGCTACATAATTTGTGGTTTCCAGAAACGTATATAGCACTATGTATTCAGCATGAGCATATGTTGGATTGATTGGGATTTGATTTTTTTATCTTTGGGATGTGACTATTGCGGATGTGTGCATTGCGATATTGATGCTAAAACGATATATTGTGCAGCCCAACTTGCTACTGAAACAAAAAAACGTCTGTACTTCAGGAAACCAGCAGCAGAAGATGCTGCATTTACCTTATTACAGCCTTGTCACAATAACAAGCTAACACTCTGCTTTAAATCAAACACATCTAGGAAAGAAAAAAAAACCTGATGCTATTTACGAACACTATGTTCTCAGAAACCTGCTGTTCACCTTCATTTTTTTCCCTCCCAAATCGCTTTAAAAGCAACACGCCTCTAAAACAATTATCTCATCTGGAAATGTACCAGTGGAAGAGTGAAAGGAAGATAACCAGGCCTGGAGCTCTGGGAGTCCCGAGGCTTTAAAATAGCATCGGCCATCAAAGACAAGGGACAACGAGACAGGGAGATGGGCCGAGATTGGTTTTCTTGTGTCTTGCACGCTCTGTCTGCTTCTATTCCTCACTGGGAGAAGTAACAGAAAGAGTGAGGGACAGATAATCAAGTGCAGGCGTGCAGCGGGCTGGTGGATTGTGGGTAGAGGAAAGAGCAGAAGCGCTTTAATAGATTAGAAGCGCTCTTGTAGTGGATCCCCCACGGGGAGCCCATGGCCAACCCGCCACTCATGTCTGGGGCAGATCCCTCCTGTCCTTTCACAAGGCCCTGAAACTTCGAGAGTGCCTTCGCCATTTGCATCGCAACCCTCAGGACTATAAACAAGCAAAGAGGCGAGAGAGAATGAGAGAATAAAGAGGGAAAAAAAGTCCATTTGAATGGCACGTAATGATGCAATTTTGCTTTGAAATGATGCAGGGTAGCACATCGAGTTCAAGTGCGCTGATGTGATTTACACCGAATTCATGAAATATATTCAAACGATAGAGTCTTTGCAGGGTAGCGAATCATAAACTCCAGAAGCCTCTGCTGGAAGACGCAGCTTAAGATAGTAGTTGTGCTTTTGAAACATGCTAGATGGCTACTGGATGGTTACAGGTCATCATTGGCTGTTTCTGTTTGGAAATGTGGACCGGTTTATATGTGCTTACAGTACGTTTGGAGAAACTGGACATATTTAATTGCAGGGACATACATAAAAGGCAAAGATTTCTTAAAATAACTTTTTAAATATGCATTTATTTATGTTGGTGCAATAGCCCAATGCAGGGGTGTCTAAACTCTGTGCTGGAGGGCCGGTGTCCTGAAGAGTTTAGCTCCAACCCTAATCAAACACACCTGAACCAGCAAATTAAGCTCTTACTAGATATGCAAGAAAATTCCTGGCAAGTGAGTTGAAGCAAGTTAGGAGCTAAACTCAGCAGGACACCGACCCTCCAGGAGCGAGTTTGAACACTCCTGGCCCAGTAGTTAATGTGCCAACGTATAGCACCACAACATGTCCCAAGGTCCTGTCATTCTACTTTTCTGTCAAACAAAGGTAAAATACCAAAAATACATCTAAAACAAACAAATAAATAAATAAACAAATAAATGAATATATGTCATAATAATAGGCCAGGGCGGCATGGTGGCTGAGTGGTTAGCACTGTCACTTTACAGCAAGAAGGTCACTGGATTGAGTCCCAGCTGCACCAGTTGGCATTTTTGTGTGGAGTTTGCATGTTCTCCCTGTGTTCGTGTGGGTGTCCTCCGGGTGCTCCGGTTTCCCCACAGTCCAAAGACATGCGCTATAAGTGAATTGGTAAATCTAAATTGGCCTTAGTGTATGAGTGATTGTGTGAATGCAAGAGTGTGTGGGTGTTTCCCAGTATTGGATTGTACAACACATTCCATCAAAATACATTTAGAGACAATTCAAATCAAGACTTTTAATGGATAGATGGACAGATTATTTGCTTATGATTATTATTTAAACGATTTTTTTTCGGATCTCTTACAAAAGCGTGTTTCACAGGTATATGTTTGTAATATCCAAAAATATCCAAAAATCAATAGGACATTAAAAATAATCATCTTCCTTTATGATATTGTGTAAATGTCCTACTTGATATATATATATATATATATATATATATATATATATATATATATATATATATATATATATATATATATATATATATATATATACACTAGGGGGTTCAAAATTAATTGTTTCTTCGATGCACCGCGATGCAGACATGAACAATTTGGCATTGGTTTAATAATAATCATAACCAGTTATTATGTATTGACGTCATTCATCACATTTGTTTTATATGGCGGTAGCTCACTATAGCGAGGAAGGAGACCGCGAGTAATTAAAACAGTTCAACTACTGAAAAAGCAGATAACTGTGCACAATTCCCTGCTTGTGAGTTCGCTGGACAGTCTTTCACTGACAGGGAAGTAGGCCTACATCAGAACCTATAGATAGGAAAAAATGAAAGTTGTAAACTGTCTCTCTCACTCTCTCGTGTCACTGCTTACTGAACAGCACCAGAGACAGGGCTGACCGTCAGAGACGCCAGTCGCAGCCTTTTCTGTTGAGCACATGATAAATAATAGGCATTTAAGAACTCGCTCAACAACACTCCAAAAGCAAGCAGGATAATATCTACATTAGTTTATTTGCTATAAATGCTCATGCTGTTTTGTGCATGTGCTTTAGTTTTTTCAGCAGGTAATATTAAAGGTACAGTATATAACATGACTAATATATCTGACTGCTTGTATTAAAGGACAAAATTGTTTTAAAAATAGTATATAAATATAAATATATTTATAAATGATAAATTTTAATACAAGTATTGATGTATTGCTAAGTAAAATATCAAATTGTGTATGGAAAGCATCGTCAATGCACCGCGGTTGAACCGAATCGATGGTCTAGAGTCACATATTCCTTAAAGACAATAATAAAAGAATTGCCAGTCCACAATAATCTCGTATAGAAGAAACTAGAACTGACTTACTACAAATCACAGATACGACCTAAAACGTCCAGCATACAGAAGAGCTTATAAGCTATATTTGGAAACGCTATTTTAAAGGGATATATTTTAGCTCAACTGACTCATCGGCTATGGATGACTCTAAATGCAGGCAACAGTTCAGTGGAAATGCAATAGCACTTTTGCCTCTGAGAGCGCAGCATGGAGTGAAACGGTAAACTCTAAGTAAACTCTCATATCTCCCTCTGAGTGACAGCTAATCCAGCTGCGATTGTGTGGGATGCAGATGGCGTCCTGAACACCTGTGTTATTCCTCATGGGAACATATCTGTGTAAAACTGGTGGAAAAGATCTCTGAGTGACAAACACAGCTGCAACCTGGGATAAAAGCACAAAGCAGGTGAGAGCAAATTAAGTCAGATGACAATAAACAATCTCACTTCTGTTCTTGCAAGTTTGCTGAAAAACTCATGATTATCAATCAATCAATCAAAGTGAGAGAGAGAGAGAGAAAAAACAGGGCCGTATATTTATATTATAAACTTTATAATAATGTTTTATATAATCCAATTTGCAGCTGTGTAGATTGAACAAGATTGATAATTCGAAGTTGTTTTAAATATGTATGCATAGTTGGATCACCACTAACCCAATCAAACTTAAGGATAGGAACTAAATCTTATAGACACAGAACTGTTCAATAATTATTTATCCATTTCTTTCTTGGTCAAGCACTGAAGTTTACTCTAAAACAAATAATTCAGAGCATGGTTCAGTATTAGTCCATATTATGGCAGTCAGCATGGGATTGATCGACAGATAATGAGGCATTGTGGGATTGAAAAGCTGCTCGGCAGCAGGGAGCAGGGGTCATCCTGTGAGGGAGACATTGGCGCTGGGAAATCCTAATGGCACAGACATCATGCCATTATGCTACAAATTACCTGCTGGCATTAGTGTCACCCTCAGCCCAATCATTTTCTAGCCAAGATCAATCCGAGCTGGGGTCTAGCCGGCCCTCCTCGGGGGCCTGTCCTGGCAATTAGCTATTGATTTTTTTAGCCTTTTATTTTCTGAGGCCAGCGCTCCGCCGGCCCCATGCCACTTTCTCAGAGCTGCCACATCAGGCCGGAGGCTGCAGCATGGCTGAGAAGGCGAACGGTCCTGTCAGAAGGTGAGGATATACAGGCAGAGCAGCAGGTATTCACAACCTCTGCCACAGAGCCGAGCATCACTGATTACAGGCTGCTGAACTGAGCAATGCTGTTGACAGACCACCTGAGCTACCACACAACCGACACAACAGCTGTTAGTGCATTTATTCACTTAATATTTAGAAAAAAACATATATAAATATATTGTTTATTATACTGTAGTATTATTATGTTCTTAGAAAATCATTTATACAACGTATTATCTAACGGTCACACTTACATTTAATGTGCAATCCATGCTATTTACCTCATTAACTAAGACTACAAGCTTAATAAACTATTAATTAGTTGCTTACTAAAAGTAAGGTAGCACAGTAGATGGGTTTACACATTGGGTTGGATTAGGGATGTGGAATAAGATCATACTTCTTTCAACCCAAGCTCATTCTGAAAATGTACCCCATATACATTTCTGGAGTGTGCCAAATACGTCCCAGGAGCAATGTTTTTTTTGTAGTTTTTGTTTTTGCTAGAGGCTGCGTATGCTTTTTGAGATCTCAAATTTCTCTTGAGAGTGCCATTTGCAGTGTCATGCGAGTGCCTGCTCTTCTCACGTAAAGCCACCAGAGGCTGCTGTCAACTGAACCTTGAATATTTACAAAAATAGAGCACTTGCGGACATATATTTCAATGTTTAAATCAGCCCAAAACGTAAGTTACTCTCAACCGTACACTAAGAGAAAATGAAAGTAAAACTAATCTGATTGCAGTACTTTAAATGTCGACTAGGTGGTGGGTCAAAGCCACAAGTGGCTAGACGCGACAGCTCAACAATGATAGTGGTTCAAAAATATGTTTTGGCAGGCCGAATCTAGTTATATTTTTGATGTCAGTTGCGGGCCAGAGGGAAGAGGAGGATGGGCCGTAGGCAAGCAGTTTGAGACCATATAAACAATAAATATTTAACAAGGTTTTTTTTTCATCCAGACATTCTATTTATCCCTTCAAACATCCTTCAACCTATGAAAGAATACAGGCAGACAGACAAACAGACAGACAGACAGATAGATAGACTTTCAGTGTGGAACATGCCTTAAAAAAGTTAATATTTGGCCAGTGTTGATGGTGAACGTGGTGAGCATTTGGTTTGTACATATCATTCTTTCTCTCACTCTTCAGACTCCTTCCCACCTCCCCCTTCACTGTTTTGCGTGTGTCGTGTGAAATGTTTATTTTGTTCTGAATTGGGAGGACAGTTGCCTATAGGGGGGAACACAGCAGCGCTCTGACATTTCTGTGCGTAGTGATAACTGAGCAAACAGCTAGACTTCTGGCAGGCCTTTATTCACTCGCCCTCTCCCTTTCTTTTCCCTCTCTCTCCATTTCCACAGGCTATTTTTGTTGGGGGGAATATCTTCATTTCTCAGTTGCCTTTCCCCTTGTCTGCTCTTTCGTTTTTCTATTTGTGAAGTCTATAAAAGGCTTCCTGGGTTCTTCATTGCACCTGTGATTTTCAGCACCTCAGAGGAGTGTTCAAGATTCAATACAAGTTAAGCTGTGTACACAGCGCAGCTGGAACTGTGTCGATTAGATGGAAAATTATTTCAAATCGTCCCACTGCTTTGCAGCATTTTTTTTTAATAAATCTGTATACGGATGGATGGATGGATGGATGGATGGATGGATGGATGGATGGATGGATGGATGGATGGATGGATGGATGGATGGATGGATGGATGGATGGATGGATGGATGGATGGATGGATGGATGGATGGATGGATGGATGGATGGATGGATGGATGGATGGATGGATGGATGGATGGATGGATGGATGGATGGATGGATGGATGGATGGATGGATGGATGGATGGATGGATGGATGGATGGATGGATAGATAGATAGATAGATAGATAGATAGATAGATAGATAGACAGACAGACAGACAGACAGACAGACAGACAGACAGACAGACAGACAGACAGACAGACAGACAGACAGACAGACAGACAGACAGACAGACAGACAGATAGATAGATAGATAGATAGATAGATAGATAGATAGATAGATAGATAGATAGATAGATAGATAGATAGATAAAAAGGCAGGACAGACAGACAGGTAGGTAGACAGACAGACAGACATTTTTATGAATGCTGGCTGCTGGGACATATCGATTTCCATAGTAGGAAATTAATTACTATGAAAGTCAATGGGAGCCAGCAACCAACATTTTTCAGAATATCTTCTTTTGTTTTCAACAGAAGAAAGAAATAGTTTACCTGAAGGAGGTGCTTATAATAATGTCATGATTTTTTTTAATCGTGACATGACACATCATGAATATGCTTCTGACAACTGTCATTAAGTGTCATTGGCTTGGTTATGTCAAGGTACATTGTTTGAGATGTCTTTGGTATGACAACCATAACCAAATACACTTAAAAAAAAAATCTTTGTGTTTGCAATGTCATTGAATTTAAGTATTGACAAATGATTGTAATGACAAAGTGGGTTCTCGATGTATAGTAAAGTGAGAAAACTTCAAAAAAATGATGGCACTACTACTACTAGTGATGGTTTATGTACAGTGTACGAGAGTGAAAACCAAAATAACCCAAAAACCCAACAAAGTAACAAAATAACCAAAAATAAAAGAACAAATAAACAGCAAACAAAAAAACAAACAATATATGAACAACCACACTATTATACACAGACAAGTCACAAATTACATACTATTGAACAAGTATTGACAAATATTGTTTATGACAAATTCAGTTTGTTCCACTGAAAAAAAGATCAAAAGCATTCAAATAATAATAGCTTAATGACAATCATGTTTATGACAGGTTTATGACAAGTCATGTTGTCTTGGTAATGTCAAGTTGTCATGACAAAGACAGCTCAAACAATGTTAACTTTGCATAAGTGAGCGAATTACACTAATGATAGCTGTCAAAAGCATGCATAAAGCCATCATGTCACAATTATAAAGATTTCATGACAGTCTTATGAACACCCCTTCAAGTAAAGTGTTACCAGAAACTCGAATAGGTTTTAAAGTTAAGGGTGAGTAATACTCGATTTGCCCTACATTTTGTTCACATTAGATTTAGTTTATCTTGACTTGGCGCTCTTTCTAACACATCGGTAAACGTGTGCAGTCATGCATGTTGTCACAAAGACTCGCAACTTGTTGAAAGGCAGTTTGCAGAAAGCTTGACTAATCAGTACCCATGCTGAGCCCTTTAATTTGTAACCTGTGCCAGCAGTCATGCTGATTAAAGCAAGCGGGGGGTAAGGGCCGAATATCTTAAACCCAAGACCCAAGTGGGAGGCCCCTGACTGTTGGTTCCAGTGCTGATTAACGAAGGCTTCGTTTAAAAGCACTCAATTCCCTTTTTTTCATTTCTTCCCAGGACACACACTGACATTGCACTTACAGTAGCAGAACCTTTGAAAAGAGGTGTTGAAAAGCAACAGAGATTCATCCTCCCTTGCTTAGGAGACGTCTACATAGCGGAGGTTACAAGCTGTGCACATCTGCACCCGTACATACACAAGCCTAAAGATGAGAGAGGAAGTCACCAAGAAATAAATAAATAAAACACTGGCCCATGCTGTGCACACCTGCACCCACAATGCACTGCACACATGCTCCTTAGGTAAAGCAGTGACAATGGCAATCTAAACAGGAACTCTACACCTCTGAATGACCGGCCTAAACGATGCCATGAAAATGATGAAAGCAACTGGTTTTTGATTAATATGAAAGATAATGGAACTATAAAAAGTGCCTCTTTTATTGGTGAATGGAGTAAAGGCTTTTCAAATAATCTACTTGAAATGTCTTCCAAAGAAAATGGTTTTAATTGAGAGGCAATAGACATTAAAATGGATCTACTCTCCATTAATCATGTATCTTCTACATTAAGGTTTCTTAAAAGGTGATAGACGCGCCAATGAAAATGCAGTGAAGAATTAGAGCCAAAAATCTTAATTTGAAAGAGGCACTTAGTCCTGACTGAAAAAAGTGTTTTTATATGAGACGTTGAAAAATGCTGCCCTTTCATTTTTCCTGTTAATGTTAATGTTAAGTTAGCTAAAAATAAAAAATAAAATGTTTTGCAACTTGAAATAATGTAAAAAATATATAAGTTGCCAATCCAGCAATGCAGTATGCAGCTTATTCCATAAATAATAATAATATTATTAATATAATAATAATAATAATAATAATAATAATAATAATAATAATAATAATAATAATAATAATAATATATTTATTTATTTTTATTGCTAAAAAAATGAATAAATAAATACATAAATAATAATAATAAAATTAAATTAAATAAAAAACAAATAAATAATAATAATAATAATAATAATAATAATGTTTTATATTTTAAGAAAAATAAATAAATAAATAAATAAATAACAATAATAATAAAATAAAATGACATAAAAATAAATAATATTAATTAATAATTATAAATATTTTTTGTTAATAATAATTAATAATTATTATTATTATTATTATTATTATTATTATTATTATTATTATTATTATTGTTATAACATGCCGTTTTATATCTATTATAAAAATATTTATTTTAATAAATAAGATCAAACACAGCTTTCCTAAAAATGAACACAGTTCCTGGATATGCCCATGAAACAGTGCTTGACCTGTGGGTGTTTATCTCCTCCCCGGTTGCATGAAGGTCTAAGTTTAATTCCATTAAGTCTTTCAGCCAAATTTCATTTCCTCTTTTGGCGATTAGATAAACTCACTTTGCTTAACTGAGTTACAGCAACTCTAGAAGCGGGTGGAAAGTTTCCCACTGTTAGGGATGCTCTTCTCCTTCCACCCAAGCTCACTCCTGACAGAGCACAGATTAAACCACTTATCGGGTTAAACGTATCATGTTATATCCAGCTACTCCGCCTGGATCAGGTCATCCTGGTTTTATTACTGACATTTGAAGTTGACATCTGTTTGTTTGTTTGTTTGTTTGTTGTAATGAAAGCAGAGATGCCTAGGCTTCATATAGAAAACATTATGATATGATCTTTCCTGTCTTATTATACTCACATCCTTAAAGGGGACATACTGTATTATGCTCTTTTTCATAGGATGTAAAGTTCATTTCTGAAGTCTGCAGAATGTGTCTGTGAATTTTTATCTCAAAATAGACAACATGTCATTTATTCTGGCTTGTTATTTGCCCCTATTTGGGTGCAACCAAAAACAGGGCAGAGAGCCTTTACACGCTGTTCTGATACTCTAGAAACAACAAAACAAACAAATATGATGTAGCTAAAATGTCAGAAATGACCAGTAGCGGCTTAAAGCATTAAGGGGGTTGGCGACGCTCTGTGTCGCGCCACACAGTGTTATGCACTTTAATATTGTAAACATAGATTTCTATTAGGGTATGCACACCGACGCCACAAGTCGGTGGCTGTCTACGGCACCAAGCTGCAAATCAGGACACTGTTCATATTTCTGCTGCAACACAGAGCACCATCTGAATAGTTTCATTTTAAATAACATACAAATGTGCGCGTATGGTGTGTGATACTTCCAACTGTCATGTGCTTGCCTCGTCAAGTCGCCAAGCTGTGCATCAGGTGTGGGCTGATCACACCGAACACACGTTTTGCATTGAGAGGCGCATCTTTTGAATGGTTTACTATTGGCTGCGAGAGTTTTACGTGCTGCGTATGCGGCCTGCATGCCTCGCTTTTAACTGCCTGCTGCGACTCGCGTTTTTGCCGATGTGCACTGTTGAAAAAAGTAAACTTCGAGCAAAAAAAAAAATGTTACGTCAGTTTTTTTCATTCTCTAATCAAATGAGAGGCAGAGGCAGGGTTTTCGTTAGTGGTTACTGTTTTGAGTTATCCAGCGCTGTATGACTTTACAAATCTTGAATATCACTATTTAATTAAATATTATGATTATAACAATATCAACAGCAACACTTGCGCACAATACACAGCTTATACAGTCATTGCCTAGTGACATTAAAAACCAACCACACATATTTGTTTTTCTTGTCAACAAAAAGGCAGTGTGGTGCGCATTGCGTTTTTGGAATGTAAAAGCGCGTTCAGTGTGATCGGCCCTTTTACATGCTCGAAGAGCCGAATAATCATAGAAAGGAAGAAGATAACATTTTTAGATTGAACCAAGATGTTTCTGAATGGTTCGTGAATCAGTTCATGCAGTTTCTGTGAAGTAATTTAAATTAAATTCTTCGACTAGCATTGCTCTTTTCTGATGTGCTGACCTTTGCAAAAAAATAAAATGCTACGCTATTAATACAATCCTCTGATTTTTACATTTACATTTACATTTACATTTAGTCATTTAGCAGACGCTTTTATCCAAAGCAACTTACAAATGAGGACAAGGAAGCAATTCACACAACTATAAGAGCAGCAGTGAACAAGTGCTATAGACAAGTTTCAGGTGTGTAAAAGTCTAAGAAGCAAAGCATTAGTAAAAAAATTTTATTTATTTTTTTTTTTTTGAGAGAGAGAGAGAGGGCACAGTTAGTGGTATAGCCAGAGAGGCAGTTGCAGATTAGGAAGGAAAGTGGAGACTAAACAGTTGCGTTTTTAGTCGTTTCTTGAAGACAGCAAGTGACTCTGCAGTTCTGATGTAGTTAGGGAGTTCATTCCACCAACTGGGCAGATTGAATGCGAGAGTTCGGGAAAGTGATTTCTTCCCTCTTTGGGATGGAACAACGAGGCGACGTTCATTCACAGAACGCAAGTTTCTGGAGGGCACATATATCTGCAGAAGTGAGAGCAGATATGAAGGAGCCAAGCTATAGGTCACTTTGTAAGCAAACATCAGAGCTTTGAATTTGATGCGGGCAGCAACTGGCAGCCAGTGCAAACGGGTGAGTAGCAGAGTGACATGTGCTCTTTTGGGTTCATCAAAGACCACTCGTGCTGCTGCGTTCTGAAGCAGCTGAAGAGGTTTGATAGAACTAGCTGGTAGCCCGGCTAGCAGAGAGTTGCAATAGTCCAGTTTGGAGAGAACAAGAGCTTGAACAATGAGTTGAGCTGTATGTTCAGATAGGAAGGGTCGGACCTTTCTGATGTTGTAGAGTCCGAATCTGCAAGATCGAGCAGTTCTCGAAATGTGGTCAGAGAAGTTCAGTTGGTCATCAATTGTTACTCCAAGGCTTTTTACCATTTTGGATGCAGTATAAAAGAACTTATATTTCTGAATGGTTCGTGAATCAGTTCATGCAGTTTCTGTGAAGTAATAGAAATATAAGTATTTTAAAGAATATGTAATGAGTCTGTCACATGACTATACAGTGAATAATAAATAGGCGTTTATAAATTACTCTGACTGTGAGCATAAATCTACTGGTGTCTGTGAATACAGTCAGAGACAACTGTAACTTTAGCCACATTTGCATTAGAGCATGTTAACAACCACATATAGAATGGACATCTGTAGCTAGTACAGTATATCAAGTAAATATAAATAATGGATTACAGATGAATTATATCTCTTAAACAGAAAAAAACTGATTTATTACTTGTTGAAATTAAATTGATAATATTAATATCATAACATATCTATAATTTTCTGACTTTTCCTAAATGTGTGCAAATTTTTGTGTAACATTTTTATTTTATTAAAATTACAAAACACAATAGAGTTCCGATTAGTTCTGCCTTGAACTTCCATAGCGTCAAAATAACCGCACACATTTCAGTGTACGTTTCTTTCTCCCATGCCTTTTAACTGCTTTCCTAGCTGCTTGTGAAGTGAAAATAGGACTGCAGATTTGCGAACAGTCTAGCAACTCATACACATTTATAGGGTGTAACCAAAAAGTACCAAAAAGATTGGCATTTTAGGATGATGACTTCACAAAATATGATGACAGACATTCAAAGCTTAATTCTAATATCTCAATAGCAGTGCAGAATGTAAATATAGCATGACAATATTATATGTTTGACAATATCATATGTATGGCATAATAATAATAATAATAATAATAATAATAATAATAATAATAATAATAATAATAATAATAATAATAATAATAATAATTTAATTCCAAGAAAAATAAATAAACAACAACAACAACAACAACAACAACAACAATAATAATAATAATAATAATAATAATAATAATAATAATAATAACATAAAATACCATGAATAAACAAATAATAATAATAGTAATAATAGTAATAGTAATAGTAATAATAATAATAATAATAATAATAATAATAATAATAATATTTTAATTCCAAGAAAAAAATATTTAAATAAATAAAATAAAAATAAAATAAAAAAATTAAATAAAATAATTAAATAACAAAAATTAAATAAAATAACAAATAAACAAATAATAATAATAATAATAATAATAATAATAATAATAATAATAATAATAATAATAATTTTATATTAAATAAATAAATAACTATAATAATAAAACAACAACAACAACAACATAATAATAATAATAATAATAATAATAATAATAATAATAATAATAATAATAATAATAATAGTTTTATATTAAATAAATAAATAAATAAATAAATAACAATAATATTAAAATAAAAACAACAACAACAACATAATAATAATAATAATAATGATGATGATGATAATAATAATAATAATAACTATGTCTTATATGAGAACAGTGACTGCTATGCTATTCTAGAAGTTATAGAATTCTGGTAGTTCTAGTGTTAATGAGGTATGTGTATTTGAGCTGCATTTGTGTTATTATTATTATTATTATTATTATTATTATTATTATTATTATTATTATTATTATTATTATTATTATTATTATTTATGTGTATTATCATTGCTTTTGTTATGATTGTGGGTGACAAAATTTGTTGAAATACATTATTTTAAAGCAAGTTTCTAGTGACAGGTCAGACATACAAAGACAGAATGAGTTAAAAAGAAAGAAGCAAAGTGCAGCGATGGGATCACTGCAGAAATGTGGGGAACATGATGGAAGGACTGTGAAATGGAAGTGCAGTACTGTGGCCTCAGAGGACAGGGTTGTGTCTCAATGAATTTCTTCTTTCTGGAGGGCAGGGGACTGAAGAGAGTGTGTCATGCAGTTTGTAAATGGTCCAATTCTTTTTTGATTTATCAGACACATCATGAAAACAATGTAGCATTCTCTGGTGGCGAGATAAACGCAGGCTGCCATTTGTGAGGGATGCTCACGATTAGCTCGGCGAAGCTATCTCTGCGGTGAGCGCTGTGAAGATACATGCTCAGTGGTAATGTGTTTGCTCATTAGGGATGTCTTTTGAAAATGTACTACAATTATTTTTTTAAATAAAACATCATGTTTTTTTGCTTTATAGCTGCTTGTCGGAAATCAAAACAAATTCTTCGCAATGCCACCATGATGTAAACAATATTATTGTGTAATGTTCTCATCGCAGTAAGATTATTAAATCAATCTGACAGATGACTTTAAAAGACTTTTCATTTTCTGAAGCAACATGAGTGTTGTGTAAGGCGGTGATTTACTTGAGTGGTTCAAGCTGTATTGATGAATGACTAAAGAAATGGGTAACAATTTAGGTTAGGTCACAACTCATGGTATTAACAAACCAGTAACTAACATCACTAGCTTAATAAACTACTAATTAGCAGTTTACTAATAGTAGAAGTTAGTTTTAAGTTTTGAGTAGTATTAGGGATACAGAATAAGATCATACTTTATAACTACTAATGAACAGTTAATATCTTAATAATAGGCAGGTAATAAGCCAGTTGAAAATAGCATGAATTGTGACAAACTAAAGTGTTACCAAGAAACGTTATCAACATGATGATGTACAAAACTATACATTTCTAGTCAAACTACCTTCTGCAATCTTATACCAATGGCAGAAATAAGTAAGAAATAGTTAGAATATTGCAATTTGTAGCAGTTGAGTGTTATTGCATACCTGTCAACATTGGAGTGTGAAAATAAGGGATATGCCCACCATAAAAAGGGAAAAAAAAATCTAAAAAAAGAAATCCCCAAATTACTAATTATGTTCATCTGGAGCCGTTTCATTGTAAATAAACAGTTAAACGGTCAGTAATATGTTTTATTATTGTTATTTACAACAGTTTATTATTATTTACAACAGTTCAGCTTATTAAAATGAATAGCTATTATAAACAAATAGAATCAAGTTATCAAATCTCCTTAATCTTCACTGTATACAGTAACTTACACATTCTGATTAAACAGCAACGAATGAATATCATTTATTTGAATTTTTTTGTTTGATTACATTTAATAACAGGTGTCACTTTAAAAATGCACACATCTAACATTATTATGAAAGCATTCGATTTCTTTCCTATATGTTATGCTCATTTAGGACAAAATTATTTGTGTTTGGAAAAAAAACCCACCAAGACCGACATCTTTAGATGTTATTATTAATAATTATGTGTATATGTCTGTTCAAACACGCACCCAAAATCCAGACTTTCGCTCCACTTCAAATCACGTGTAAAGAATCAGTTTAGGAAAAAGCGTCTATTTATTTCTATGGAGCGCGTCAGCTGACAGTCACACACCGTTATATGATATATAGGTTTGCATAGGAGGGGTGACGGCACCTGTAATAAAACGGAAAAGGAATCTCGCTGGTTTTATATTTATTTTAAAATGTTTTTCATGCCTAAATAAAACAAAGCACAGAACAGATTCACATTTAAGAGCAAGGGGTGGCCCCTGATGGTTCGGCGGTATGGGTGTATAGGGAGGATCGGCTCTTTAAAGTTTATTTGCCACCCTTCAGAGAAAGACTGAAAATACGGGATAAATACAGGAAAATACCTTTAAGAGTTGATAGCAGGATAGAACTGTAAAATACGGAAGAATCCCAGGAAAAAAACGGAGGGTTGACAGGTATATATATATATTGTAAAAACAAAAGTAATTCTCAGAATACTTGAAAAATAACTATTTAATCACAATGTTGTTCTGATTACAACTGAATTAGTTACAAAATAAATGTGCAAAATAGTAAAACACTAAATTATATAATTGTGTCCAGCTTAAATGTAAATGTAAAAGCATCAATGGCTCGTGATGTCCCGCCATTGGCACTCTGATGATCCAACAAGTTTATAAGTTTTCTAACTAAATAAATCGATTAAAAGCCATTTTAAGTAGTGAGGCTTTTGTGTTAAAGTGTTACTGTAATTTCAACATGTTATTGATAAAAGACTTTTAACAACATTGGTTCTCATAAGAACATTAATTTGTTCACAACATGAAGGAAAAAATTGTGTGGAACCCCGCATTTCTTACAGTGTACATTAAAAACCCTGCCATAGCAGTAATCAATCTATGTTTTTTTTTTTTTTTTTGGTGGGGGGGGGGGGGTGACTGCATTCTCTGGAACCATCTAGTACTTTCTGTTAGGTTGCCACTGAATCGCGTCATAGCTCAATACCATAAAGTTCATCAACTCTCCTTGATGCCCACACGATCCAAGCATGCCGTGCTACTTTCACCAGAGCTCACCACCAGCTTCTGATGAAAATTAATGACTTCCATCTACTTTGACACTCTCGTTGGCGAAGGTGTGAATGCGAGGTTAGAATGTCTTTTTATACCCTCCATTAAAATGTGACCAAAAACACAAATCTGAGACATTCAAACTACCCAATCAGCAGGATACAGCTAGCCCAAGGTGTGATGACAGAGCAGACCCCAAAATACATGCGTCAGCCAACAGGCCTGAACTTTATCTGTACCTTTTAAAATTCTATTGGCCATCTCATTTAAAGATATTCACCCTTTCAATTGCCTTTGCAAAACTCCAATATAATTCCAGAATGTTTTAAGTAGTTGTCACATTGATGAGCTGCTATGCAGTTGCTAAAGTGTTCAAGGTTGTTCCTGGGGAGTTGCTAAGACATTGCTAGAGCATTCTAAAAATCTATTATTTCAACACAAATATGGGTAACATTTGGACAAACCCAACTCTTCGGTTAAAAATGTCACACCAAAAAATGTTGTGCAGCCTATATAGGGCATTATATAGTTGCAGCACACACACTTAAAACAAAATAACAGAAATGAAAGTACTGGTTGAAAGACTGAATCTATTTGAATCTGGTTGAAGGCTGAATCTGTTTAACTACTATACATGTTGATTGCTCTGTGTCAAACGCTGTTTTGAATGTACCTCTGTGATCTTCAACGGATCAGTAAACATATGTAAATCACAATAAATTAGAATTAAGATCACGTGGGTGTTTAAATCGAGATTGCAATCTTTTAACGATTAACCATGCAGCTCTAATGGAAGCATCACACAAAAGCAGCATGAGATTCTTCACATCATTAACCTTAAGTATGCATCATAATAACAGAGATCCAAACACAACCAATGAGAAACAACCACTTATCATGCACTGCGTTCCATCAAACATCATCTCTCCAACCGATTTCAACAAAGACTTCCAGACTCTTAGCCAACTCTTGACTTTCTTCTTCCAGTAATCAGTTCCCTAGATACATTCAGTTCAACCGCAAGAGCATAAACACTGTTAGGTCCCAGAAGAGTACCTGTTGGGGAACCTTCCAGAACTTCCCCAGAGTAACGTGGCTCCTTAAAGACTGGTCTGTTGTCGTTCTGGTCAATAACAGACACGTCCAGGTCAACTGGACCCTCTACTAACTTGCCACTCAGGTCAGTGGTGGAAACCTGGAGCTGTGGGAGAGAGAACGAGACAGAATTATTATACAAACACACACACACACACACACACACACACACACACACACACACACACACACACACACACACACACGATGTGAGATGATCGGCAAATATCTTAAAGTGAAACCTAAAATATTTTTCAATGAATGACAGGATTTTCATTAAAAAGAAACATTGATAGCTAATGTAGTGTGCTTAAGACTGCACTCTTAAAATTAAAGGTTATTTTTTGGAATTTATGGTTCCATTGTGAACCTTTAACATTAATGGATCTTTCCACTTTATAGTGAAAAAAGTAAAAAAAAATGTAATAAAGAGTTTTTTCTGTTACATCACCCTGAACCCCATAACTTTCACCCAATTTTTGAGTTCAAACTTGGAAATGATATATAAATGTAATGTCACAATCACCAGCGATCTAGCCCTTGCAGACCACTGGAAGCACTCACTATCACCAGAACTACAATTCTGTACTACATTTCCCATCACACACCTCACTCACACACCAGTTCTGAATCACCCCTGATTACATACAGCTGGAAGCTCATCGTGGACTCATATCCTGGACTACTGATACACACACACAGTTCTGAATCTTGTTATTATTAAACATTAACATTATTAAAATAAATACAGTCATAAATTCAGAGTATTTGTACATGTCAAGAATCAAACCCAGATATTTGTTACACATTTTTTGCACATGCACGGTCCACTAGGCTACATGAGATAAGAGTTTTTTTTCCAACCTTTTCAGTCAAACGCAGATTTGCCAGGTCTCGACATGCTTCTGAAATGACTGTTTCGACTAATGACAAATGTTTCGAAACACTTTAGTCACGTGGTGTTTCGGATCATGCTTCTTTTTCGAAACACTTGCATTTCAGGACCTCGACACTGTGTCGAAACATCAGTTTCATGTCAGCCATCTCAGTTTTGCCTGTTAACATGACTACACTTTTGGATTGCCCTCATGCTTCTGTTTGCTCCTGCTTTGACCATTACCTGCCTGACTCAGAGTTAATAAAGAAAGTGAATTGTCCAGCGTCCCTCCGTTATAGTTAAGGTGTCAAAACTAAACTAATTTATGAGTGTACTCCTGTATATGGAAAAAAATAATAATATTATTGTTCCAATATGACAAAATATTTAACTATAAAACACTTTTGATTTGGGGTTTTTCATTAAAACAACACAGATATACACTTTTCAAACTTTTAAATATTTGAAATATAAACTTTTAAACACAAAATAGAATAATTTGCATAATATAAAAATGGCCAAAAATACAATGATTATTGAATCCATTTATGCAGTTGCTGTGGTGAAAATTTCTCCAATCTGAGGTGGAATTTGAATTAGAATATTTTTTGCTATAAAACACACACCTTTCGTTTTATAGTTCATTACATGTGTACCATTGCATATAACCTAAATAAAAGCAATATAATAGTTTCACTTTTCACACCATTTAATAAAATGTGGTTGAAAATAATCAAACTTATTTACAAATAAAAAAGTACAAGTAAAGAATGAATAAGAATATTTGTATGTCTATTTAAGAAATATACATACTCAGGTATATAGTTCAAATTAGATCACAATCGATAGACAAAACATATATGTGCCAATAATTACAGAAACTCACAATCAAGTATAGAACAAACAACTGCAAATTCTTCTAAAACACTTTCATAGACATTTTTCTGTTTCAAAAAAGCATGACTAATCCTACTATCCCAGCATGTGCCTCACACAGCTTGTGATGAAAAATAGTTTGAATGATGATGCAAAAAATGGCAGACATGTGTTGCCGGGGTCTTTAGGTTTGCCTCGCGGGTAATGGCTACCTGTGCTGCCTGTGGTCAACAGTTATTGAAAGACAGAGTAGAGATGAGTGTTTGTCTGTGATTGCGGCTGATCTGCGGGATGAGAGTCTGCTCTAATGGTGCTGAGGAGAACAGATAGAGAGGAAGAACAGATTACTAGTTCTCAGAAATAAACTCACATTTTATGAAGGCACTGTGACATTTGATTAAATTCTACTGCCTCTTGTTTGTCTGATGCAGGGTGTGATGCTAAAATGGGGTATTGCTCTGAATACTTATGGCATGTTTGGAAGGAAAAGTTTTTTTTTTTTTTTTTTTTAATCAAGTATGTTTTTAGTACACATTTCATTTCATAATTAAGTATTGGCTGCTTTTTATAAAGGCTAGATGCACACTGTACAGTACCAGGATTGACAATGACATAATAAACTGGATATAATTGGCTAAATTGCAAATTTAAACAAAATGATAAAAAGTTCAACTGATCAACGGCAGCATTAGAATTTATATAATGCACTTTTTTGACTTAAAATATTTTATTTACAACTAAAAATTACAATATTCAATATACAGTTGAAGTCAGAATTATCAGCCCCCCTCAATTATTAGCCCCCCTGTAAAAATTTTTCCCAATTAATTTGTTTAACAGAGAGATTTTTTTAACACATTTCTAAACATAATAGTTTTAAGAACTCATTTCTAATAACTGATTTATTTTATCTTTGCCATGATGACAGTAAATAATATTTGACTAGATATTTTCGAAGACACGTCTATACAGCTTAAAGTGACATTTAAAATCTTAACTAGGTTAATTAGGTTAACTAGGCAGGTTAGGGTAATTAGGCAAGCTATTATATAACGATGGTTTGATCGGGAAATATATATATATTGCTTAAAGGGGCTAATAATTTTAACCTTGAAATGATTTTTAAAAAATTTAAATCTGTTTTTATTCTAGCCGAAATAAAAGAAATAAGACGAAAAAATATTATCAGACATACTGTGAAAATTTCCTTGCTCTGTTAAACATAATTTGGGAAATACTTAAAAAAAGAAAAAAAAATTCAAAGGGGGGCTAATAATTCTGATTTCAACTGTATTTACAACTGAATCTCATTCAATGGATTTAGTTTTCTTTCTTTGGTGCAGAGTATGCCATTGGAGAGTTGCCACGTCAACTTATTATAATTATCTTTGGCCTTAAGTAATCTATTGTGTTGAGGTAATACTGTAAATGGCATCACACACCAGATGCGTCGCTCAGCGCCACGACACGGGGCGCACAAGACAGTTGAAAGTATTGCACACCAGATGCACACATTCGCATGGTATTTAAAATGAAACTAATCAGATGGCGCTCTGTGGCGCGGCAGAAATATGAACAGTGTCCTGAGTTGTGGCTGGGTGCTGCCGACAGCCGCCGAATTGCAGCGCCGGTGTGTGTACCCTGATAGAAACCTGTTTAGAATTCTGAAAAGTATGTAAAATGTGGCTTACATTTACACTTATTAAGATAAAGAGTTTGAGTTTAAGTTAATGAAGAGGTTGGTATTATTTGTTTGTTTTATTCTAGCATTATTCTAGCAAGATCTGGCAGCACTAATGAATCATGTGATTTAATACACTGTGCCTACAGAAGAAATTTGCATAAACAGTGATGTTGTATGTGTTTAAATATGTCAATGACAACTAGTTATTCAGTTACACACTGTACAATTGTTTGTAAATTCATGTATCACTACCTGGACTTGATTTGGTTGTTGAATGCTGGTGACACTCCATTAAATTACTGAAGTGTGTATACAGAACAGCCATTTTGTCCTCATCACGTGACCTGCCCGTGCCAGTTGCATCACTTTACTCATATTTATGAATTCTCTCACACTGCATCATGGGATAGTGTAGTGCCCCTATATATATAGTATGGAAGTATGCATTTTCAAACGCAGCGATGTTGAGCTTTACTATGGTCCATCTACTTCTAGTGCAAGTTTCATGCAAAAGAATATTTTTAAAAAGTTATACATGCTGAAGTAATGAGAATTTTCTACTGTGTTCAATATTTGTTTTTTATATGCAAACACATTAAATCAGTCACCTAGCCATCAGCTAGCTCTCTGCAACCCTCACATGGTTGCCCACTGAAGATAAGCAGGGCTGTGCCCGCTCAGTAAATGTATGGGAGACCACATGGGTTGCTAGGTTGCTGCCTGAAGTGGTGTTAGTGAGATCAGCAAGGGGCACTCAACCTATGGTCTGTGTGGGTCCTAATGCTCCAGTATACTGATGGGCACTCTTTACTGCTCAGTGAGTGCCGTCTTTTGGATGAGAAGTTAAAACGAGGTTTAAGCGTCGTTAAAAATCCCAGGATGTCTTTCAAAAAAAGAGTAGGGGTTCAACCCCGGCATCTTGGCCAAAAGCTCTTTGAGTGTCCATGAAAGCACTATATGAATTATTATTATTATTATTATTATTATTATTATTATTATTATTATTATTATTATTATTATTATTATTATTATTATTATTATTAACCCTATGATTCAAAATCATCACAAAAATGAAGTTCAAAGTATTAAATACATATTTGAATTTTCAGAGAGAAAAAAACATTCATGATTAAAAAATAACCTTTCATTCAGCAAGTTCAAATTATACACTCCAAACGTGACTCTAAAGACTTTTATAATATTACGAGACATACACAAATATATGAAAATGAGCTGTTGATTATGCTATGATTGAGCTATTGTTTTTGAGCCACTCAGTTGCTTATTTGTTAGCTTAGTGTAAGGTCAAAAGATTACACAAACAAATATTTTTAATACTCATTTTTGTATTGAAAAGCCTACTCTCCTCTGCAAAACACTCAATACTAATAATAAAAAAGAGGATTTTTTGTAACTATTTTGCCAAAGACATAAGGGTAAGCACAATGACTGCTTTGTTCTTCCACATCCTTTCCTCATTATCCTATTTTCTCAGCTTGACCGGACCAAAAACACTTCCTAAGAATCAACGTGCCAAATCAAGTCGTGTCCAAGGTGACTGAAAAATAAAAAATAGGCAAAACTGTTGGAGTGAATGAATTCACATTGAGACAATGAAAAAAATGAAAGGCATGAAGCCATATACAGCCTAAAAACCAGCAGACAAAACAGAGAGTCATGTGGGGAAAATGAGAATGAATATGAAAGAACAACAACAGCGCCGAGACGCGTTTGGAGGTGTGACGGGAGGGGTTCACGAGAAGAAAAGGAGAGAGAAGATTTATCTGCTTTTCACAGTGTGAAGTTTCACAAGGGCCCACCTGAGAGTGCGGTGATGGCTGAGGCGCGAGCATCTGCCTCAATCTCTCAGAGCCGGGCCTCCCAAAAGCCCACATCGCTTATTCATTCCTCCCATCTCCTAGCGCTGGCGTAAAACCGCGTGCGCTCCCTTCACCCCCCCAGGAGGTGCGCGTCGTGAAGCAAAGAAGGTGAAACGCTAACCACGTCCCATCTCTATGCCTCAAACACAAACACACCAAACGTAATACCCCAGGCCAGGCACGCTACTGCTTACTCAACGCTCCTGAGCAATCAGGCCGTGAAACACGTTAACCTGACGTAAATCACTGTCTGATAAAAGAGCTCAAAACTCCCCCACCAGGCACTTCTAACACTCCCCCGTAGAGCTGGCTTTTATTTGTGCACCTGTAAACTACGCTGAAGCAACACTTTGAACTTTATGTACTAGATTTTGGAGGGATGGACAGAAATAGAGAGCTTGCTGCTGACAGTTTTATAAAAGTTTTGACTGCGGAAGCCACTTGTGTCCTTCATATAATAGTGTATTTTGATGTTTGCATCAAATTACGTTTGCTGAGATTATGTTAAATACATAAAGTAACTTATGCAAGAAAAGTGTCTAATTTCTTGTTTCAAAAATTATTAAAATAACATTTTAAAAATGGGTGAAATAATGATCCATCAGTATATACTGTAATAGATGAAAATATTATATGTAAATGAATTTACTTAATCTGAACTGTGCTGTACTTAATCTGAACTGTATAACCTGTACTTAATATTAGGCCTGTCATGATATCTATTTTTTGTTGTATGATATACTGCACCACAATACATATATTATTGTCATTTTAAGACCATTACATGCCACTAATAATGACAGAATGACAATGTAATAGCATCAAAATTGCAAGTATACTCGTCCAAATAACACATACTATTTGATTCTTAAGAATATTTCCTTTATAGTCATTTTCAACATAATAATTAAGCACTGGAATCATAATTTGAAACCATATATCCTAAACAAAGTAATAAATGTTAACAAAAAAGTGCAAGATAAAAAGTAACAGACTTCGATATCTGCTACCAGATCTATTTCAGTTGTCAGGCACCCACATGAAAATATACTAAAGTCATTTATAGTAAATACTATAGTGTGTTTTAACCATACTGACACTGACAGCTCCAATAGAGATAGAGAGGTTGCGCAATCATTGCTAGAATGTTGCTAGAATTGGTTTTTATGTAAGGGCGATATATATCGTATCACCAAAAATGATTCAGGTCGTGTCCATGTGTTCTGCAATAAGTCTATATATTGATTTTTGTGACAGACCAACTGTATATACATATAAGTGAGCATACAGAATTAAATGGAATTTTCCTGCTGAAAATAGGTTGAAGGATAGTGTTTATCTGTAGGAGCCGAGCCGAAAAGCTCTGAATCTTTAAGGGCGCACCCTTATAGATGGGGTAAGGAGCTCTGTCACCCGAGAGGAGCTCAAAGTAGAGCCGCTGCTTCTCCACATCGAGAGAGGTCAGCTGAGGTGGCTCGGGCATATGTTTCCAATGCCTCCTGGACGCCTACCTAGGCAGGTGTTCCAGGCATGTCCCACTGGGAGGAGGCCTCGGGGAAGACCCAGGACACGCTGAAATGACTATGTCTCTCGGCTGACCTGGGAATGCCTCGGGATCCCTCCGAAGGAGCTGGAGGAAGTGTTTGGGGAGAGGGACATCTGGGGTTCTCTCCTAAGCCAAATATTTCGATTAATGATGTCCATATAAACGTAGTCATTCAGGTGATCTTAGACCGATTGTTTTGAGGTGCGATTGCTGGATTCGCATATGCCAAATGAACCGTGCTAACGAGGCAAACGCGATCAAAACAAAAGTCGGTTCCGAAACAAAAGTCTAGATGTGGAAGCCCCCTCACATTAGCACTGACTGACTGAAAATGTGTTTTGGAACTTAGTCTGACACTGGGGTCAAAAGTATTTTTCAAATATTGCTTAGTGCACCTTTATATAGAGTCACTTATTGTGCCATTAAAAAAGATTTTAAAGACAAACAGAAACAATCATAAAAGTTTCAAAAAGGTTTATACTAATCAATCAATCAATCAATCAATCAATCAATCAATCAATTAATCAAAATAAAATAATAAACATAAACTGCAATGTTTCAAAAACAATATGCAATCCAATGGAAAATAAATAGTTATTTATAATAGAAAAGTAGTTTTAGATTGTAAATGATCTATAATTTTAAACATAAGTCTATTAATTTTAACAATACTACTTTTTTCCTTTAACTTTGAATCAATTTTTTTAATCTAAATGCAAATAATAATAGACATAAGCTCAACAGCATGCTTGCCAGAAACATTGCTTGAAACGAAACAGAAAAATATATGTTTATGTATTAACCGCATGCTTTTAATAAAAACAACACAATAAATAAAACATAACCGATTTGTCACGAAGCCATCAATCTTCGTAGTACACAAAAATCTACTTTTAAAAGCTCCTGAAAAACAACGTGACTCACAACATCCCTGGCTCTGAATGGAAACATTAAGAGCTCAAATTAGCCGCTCATAACTCCTAGCTGTGTTAACGGATGATGAGTCTCCCCTCCCTTCTCACCCCAGTGGAAATGACCAATGATAGCACTTGCCATTTTGCATTACCCTAAGAGCCCATCAGGAATGATCCATTACGCCGAGTGGCCAAAACGGGGGAGTTCCTCGCTCTGCCAGCACATTACCCGAATGCTGCCAGTAATGCATGACATCACTCTCATCTGCCCTCTCTGTGTCTGGTGGAGGCACAGGTCAGTCTTTTTGTCTGGCCCGGTCCACCGCAGTCATGAGTCTGATCTAATGCTCTTAATGATACAGACTCCCCACATCAGAGTTTATAGCACTAATGGTTCGATACATCATCACAGCCTGCTGCTTCTCCACTCCGGCATGCACAGACAGTGAGAGAGAGAGAACATTTACTAGAGTTCACACTGACTTGTCGATTAGTTCTGACGCAAGCTGATGTGCTGCCTGTGCCTTTGAGACTATGCGAATGCCCTCTACGCATCTTAAATTGGTTGGTGTTAGCTAAGAGATCTTAGGTGAAATAGATACTTCATCCTATAGTCAGAACACTTTTGCATATTGAAGTGAGTGAGTGGGAGACAAACTGAGTGTGCAAATATGTGTGCAAGCAAGTAGTGTATGTGTAAATGAGCAAGTGTGTTTATGATTTCAAGAGTTCACACTTAGATATTGCGTGATACTGATAGCAGGTTTGGCATGCTGTCCCGGGAGTGAACCCTAAGCTCGGAGCTAATTGAGCCCAGGGCTCCTGCGTAGTCAATTATCATGTGAGAGGGTCCGAGATCAGGTAGTTCTTGAGAGCTCCAACTAGTGAAGTGGGAAAAAACGGGGGAGATGGGGTGGATGGGGGTGGATTTTTCCAAAAGGAAGATAAGGGAAGTAATGCGAAGTGGGCTATTTATTGTAGGTTTGGATTAATTTGATTGGTTTGTCAATGATTGCAGATGAGAGAGCAGCCACGATCAATCATATCACGTGCTCCTCTTGAAATTAGTTTCTCAAACTTCACTAAGCATGTGGGAGAGTGTGCATGTTGAGTGTGTGTGTGTAAATTATATGGATTAAATGTCCTCACAAATACAGCAATGCCAGTACATTTTGACTTACATTTTCTGGTCCCCATGTGGAAAAAGGCTCATAAAACACACAACAATCCTTATTTCATTCATTCATTCATTTATTTAATCATTGAAACACTTTATTTTGATGGTCCATTTGAGTATTTGTACCCTGTCTGCTTAATATCTGATGATACTGCTCCTTCAACAGACGTTTAACTGACTATAAGAAACTTTGCACATACATGTCAACATACACTAACCCTAACTCCAACCTAACAGTCTGCTTATAATCTAATGAGAATTAGTTGGCATGTAGATGCAAAGTAACTTAAATTCAACAAACGCACCATCAAAATAAAGTGCGACCGCCATCAACCGCCAGCTTATCCAGCATATGTTTTACGCTGATGCCCCTCCAGCCATAACCCAACACTGGGAAACACCCATACACACTTTTTCACACACATACACTTGGCCAATTTAGCTTATTCAATTCACCTACTGCGCATGTCTTTGGATTATAGGGGAAACCGGAGCACCTGGAGGAAACCCATCAGAACATGGGGAGAACATGCAAACTCCACACAGAAAAGCCAACTGACCCAGTTGGGACTCGAACCAGCAACCATCTTGCTGTGAGGATATACATACATACACATGTATTTTTTATTTTTTTTATGTAAACAATGCTTATTGTTTCTTGTGAGGATTTAGTTTAGGGGTAGGGGGACAGAACATGCACTTTTATTTATTCATTCATTTTCCTTCAAGTGAAAAGTGAAAGTGAGTGTGTATGTGAGTGAATTTGATCACTGATGAAAAATCATATTGCTTGCAATTGGAAGATACAGACAAAATTTTAGTAAAGAATCAATTATAATTAAAAAGTCTGTTATTGTAAAAAATAATGCAGAAATATAAAAAGCCAAACGCAAGAAAAAAAATTCAATTACAACAAAAAGTGTGTGATTGATTGATTGATTGGTTGATTGGTTGATTGGTTGATTGATTGATTGATTGAAACAGAAATGGCATATCAAATGCATGCAAATACCAAATGATGTAGAAGTCCGGTTGATTAATTGACTGATTGATACAGAAATAGGATATCAAATGAATATCAAATGCATGCAAATATCAAATGATGTGGAAGTCCGATTGATTAATTGATTGGTTGGTTAGTTGGATGGTTGATTGATTCAGAAATGGGATATCAAATGCATGCAAATATCAAATGATGTGGAGGTATGATTGTTTAATTGATTGATTGACTGATTGAATGATTCATTGATTGGTTGATTAGTGGGTTGATTGATTGATAATTGGATAGCAAATATTAAATGATGTGGAAGTCTGATTGATAAATTGGTTGGTTGGTTGGTTGTTTGGTTGGATGATTGATTGATTGATTGATTGATTGATTGATTGATTCACTGAAATTGGCTATCAAATGCAAGGATACCAAATGTTGTGGAAGTTTGCAAGCAAATATCAAGTGCTGTAGAAGTCTGCAACAAGCAGTTTTTGCATATTTATTCAAATGAACTGTGAAATTCATAGAACGCTGAACTTTTTAAAAGGGGGAAATTATGTATAATAATATGACAATAACATGGGGGAGAGTAAATGATGACAATTTTCAGTTTGTTAGTAAACTACTTAATTTCCACATACACAGGGAGAATTAATGACCTCTTTAATGCATTAGCATTTCTAAAAAAAAGTAAGCAGTGCCTCCTTCGACTCCTTCAGTCTCACGTAAATCTTGTCAGCATGAACTGTCAAAAAAAATGTACGCCTTTTAAATCCTTTATATATGTGTGCCTTTCAAATATGAAGCTAAATAACATTTATATGAGATTCAGCAACAGCAAGTACACGGCACACATTACAGCAGACATCAAACATCATTACACCCCGTCAGACCCCCCGCCGCGACTCATTTTCTGTAAAACAGAAGTGTCAGCGCACTACAGGAGCTCACTACTCAGCACGCGCAGTTCCAGGCCTCATTTTCAGGAGACGTATGCACACAGGCATCCATTGTATCAACTATGCAATCATCCATATGGGAACAGGGCGAAACTTACATAAGCCGACTTCAAAAAGTAGCACCCTTCGCATATCCAAAAGTCTCATTCCCTTTAAAGCACCTTTGATATTCCAGCATTTTCCCCATGAGAGACACTATCCTTAACTGGCAGTGTTTGCCATCCTCGCTCCCCTTGTTTTCATCCACCCCCCAACCCCCCTTCTATCGCCTGCTCTTTTTGACTCTCATCTGAGGGGTGTTTACATCCCTGTCAAGTGCACTTATACCCCGCTGGTGTTCGCAGAGCCCCTGTGAACCCTGAGACACAGGAGACGGACAAGTGCTCTCTCTCCAACATGTCAACATGTCCTCAGGTGATCCACTAGAAAGCAAATAGCACAAACACAATAAAATCTCTCCATTCTGAGGACAATAGTGGATTGATAAGTGCAGTATCTGGATTACTAGGACAATTACTGATAATAGATGTAATTAATGCAGCGTTTGAGGTTGTTAAAGGGGTATTATTATCCTTTGTACACTTTAATTTACACATTTATATTCAATTCCTTTAGTGTGTAATGTTGTTTGAGGATGAAAATTAAAAAATATATATATTTAAATTTAAATAGTTCATGCCCAAGATAGTCAGGCCTGATTTTGTTGGTAGTGGTTTAGTTAATAAAATACACTTTGAAGCATCTATTTAAAAAACTACAACTGTAATTTGTTATAGCTCTTTTTTTTTCACCAAAAGTATACAGTATCTTAACTTTGGGTCAACCAATAAAGTATTATTAAAATATTGTGATCATACTTCCGTACATTCTTTCTTTGGACCAACCTAAAATAAATACTAGCATTTGTTACAGCTAAATTTATCGATTTTCCTCAAATTATAGTTTTGCCTTGTTTGAAAATTAAAAAATGTATTTTAATATTAATCAAGTTTTCTGAAGGACAAAAAAAAATACTTTGACTCAAAGGTAAAATATTGTTTTTATAGATGACTCGTTAATTTATTTACTTTGGTACAACTTTCAAATCCAATTAAAGTTGTACATTGGGCTAAACTATAATAAACACAGTACATAAGTTGTTAGGCTATGCTATTGCTAGTTTTTTGCTAGTTAACTTTTAATATTCACTTGATCTGCAATCGGACATACAGTACAGCTTCTGTTGTGTGTGTTTCATGTACATGTATATGCACACAAAAGAATAAATGTGGTGATACAAGTAAAAATAGTAATTGATAGGATGTTGGGTTGTAACGCGTTCCACAACAACGCGTTACTGTATTCTAATTACATTTTTAGGGAAATGCAGTAATGTAAGAAATTACATTTTAAATTTGTGTAAATTGAAATGGTTTCTGACGAGAGTGGTTGCTTCTTCAAGTAAAAATACGGACATTACTTTGACTTCATTGAGCATAAAAACAATAATATTGCTGTGAAATGCAGTCTATGTCCAGTCTCTAAAGAACTTTCGACTGCTTTTAACTCGAGGAGCAACTTGTTCTACTACTTGAACAGAAAGCATTTTAGGACAATACTTGTCGCCAAGGAGTACTTTGGCGCCCGAAAATATCTTTTGAATGTGAAGAGAAGTGTAGCTGCTTATGGGGTTGTTCACATATCGCGTCTAAGTTTGTTAATACCAATAGAGGCGCGTGCATATTGGGAGCACATATTGCACGCTCACATCAGTTTCACCCAGTTGAAAACCGCGAGACACATGACAAGAACTGACCGATCAGCTTATACACATTTCAGTAGACTAATTACTTCAGACAAAACATAGAACACCCAAACAATGCAGTGCTTTTTCAAACTATAGATGTCAATGATTATCTTCTAAATGTCTTCTTTTGTTTTCCAAAAAAAAGCTTAAATAATTTAAATTTTTGGGGCGAACTATATAGAACTATAAGTCTTTTGAATTTGTCAATATGTCAAGCTGCTGTGACTAATCCATTGTAGAGTTTTCAGTGAATATCAAATTACTGAAAGAGCTGCAGTTTATTTGGTATTTTTTATGGGTTTTATTTGTTTTAAAAGTAACTTTAAAGTAAATGAATTAGTAATTTTATTACTTTTTACATGAAGTAATTAGTAATGTAATCAATTTACAACTTTCCAGTAGTCAGTAATTTGTAATCTATTATTTTTTTTAAATAACTTACCCAACACTGTTATGTAAGTTTAAACTGGTTAGGCTTTTAAACAAATGCAGAGTTTTGCTTGCCATTACAAGCTGTAAAGCTTTTTTTCTGAAAATGAATGAGCAGTAGCTTATTTGCATTTTAAGAGACACACACTCACAAACTTAAAAGTTTATTTAAAGGGATAGTTTTAGGATAATCTCTTTAATTCTAGTGTATTGCATTTCAAATTGGAATTCCATATCTTACCTATAATGAATTGACGATGAAAAGGCAATTCTTCAAAAGTTTGGTCTTCATACATATTAATAAATGCAATCATTACAAAAATGACTTTTCTTAACACAAATGGAAAGCAATAAAATATTGCAATCAATAGATGGCCTTGATTTTTAGTGCTGTAGTGCTTAGTCTGCGATGGTAAAATGCATTACTTTACATTCAGAGCAGGCGTCCAGCCACTGACATGCAGTCTAGTTGTTACGCTACAATGCCGGCGGTGTCAGTCTGTCTGTTTTGCTTAGACCACATCTGTCCACATTTCTTCTGTGAATTTACAGCCTTGCTTGTGACTTTATCTTTTTCACAGTCTCGCCTCCTGCTCTCATTATGTCTGCTATTCATGTCTGATTACTGCAAAAAAGATTGCAGTTGTCACATTATTGAATAATTCTATGCAAATAATATTCACTCATACTCTTTCCAGCTACCATAGACATATCTACTGTATATTCATGCCTTTTGTATGAATATGAAAATGTTTCACACAATAGCATGATGGGTACATATTTAAAGGCATAGTTCACCTTAAAATGAACAGCATTTACTCACCCTCATGTCTTGATAAAATAGAGTTAATATATATATATATATATATATATATATATATATATATATATATATATATATATATATATATATATATATATATATATATATATGTGTATGGATTGAATAATAGAAATGTGTGTTAACGAGCAGTTGGACAGGTGTATCTGAAAAAAAGCGGCTGGTGAGAGTATTGTTGCTGACCATGTCCATCCCTTTATGACCAAATGGCCTCCACAGTCACCAGACCTCAATACAATGGAGCACCTTTGGGATGTGGTGAAAATGGAGATTCACATCATGGAAGTGCAGCCAAAAAATCTGCAGCAATTGCTTGTCAATATGGACAAACATCTCTAAGGAATATTTCCAGTACCTATTTGAATCTATGCCATGAAGAATTAAGGCAGTTCTAAAGGCAAAAGGGGGTGCAATCTGATACTAGCAAGGTGACCTAAAAAAGTGGCAGGTGAGAGTATGTAAATGTAATTTCTGACAAAGAATTATTTATCCTTGTCATTTAGTAAAGCTCTAATAATTCTCTATATCATTTTAATACTATAATATAACTATGAAGTTTAGAAAAACCTATATAAAATGATTAAAAGGATATGGATTAATAGGATTGGTCCTCTTGAAGACCTTTAGGCACATGCATAAAACTATTTATTAAAAGTAAGTTTATAACCACGTAAATCATTGATGAAAAAGACAAGTTTTAACCCACTTGTTTGTCAGAGAAAGACTTTTTGCTGTAACTTTATTAAAAAAAATATTGAAAATGTTTCTATATTGGGCCCAATCCCATTAAAAGTCTATTAAAACTCTGCATGCTCAAATGTCGACATGCTTAAATGATTAACAATTTTTAATTACGTTTATTTAGAATTAGTCTAGTTTAGTTTTGGTTACGCAGCCTCTTTTAACCTTGTCTAATATGATAAGCTGGTTTAACATTTAACAATATACACTTACTGGCCACTGTATTAGGTACACCTTTCTAGTACTGGGTTAAACCCCCTTTGCCTTCAGAACTGCCCTAATACTTTGTGGCATAGACTCAACAAGGTTCTATATATATATATTTCTCAATGATTTTGGTCAATATTGACATGATAGCATACACACAGTTGCTGCAGATTTGTCGGCTGCACATCCATGATGCAAATCTCCCATTCCACCATATCCCAAAGGTGCTCTATTGGATTGAAATCTTGTGACTGTGAAGGCCATTTGAGTACAGTGAACTCATTGGCATGTTCGAGAAACCACTCTGAGGTGATTTGAGCTTTATGACATGGTGTATTATCCTGCTGGAAGTATCCGAAGATGGGTACACTGTGGTCATATAGGGATGGACATGGTCAGCAACAATATTCAGGTAGGATGTGGTGTAAACATGTTGCTTAATTGGTACTAATGGGTCCAAAGTGTGCCAAGGAAATATACCCCACACCATTACACCACCACCACCAGCTTGAACCATTGATGCAAGGCAGGATGGATCCATGCTTTCATGGTGTTGATGCAATATTTTGACCCTACCATCCGAATGTTGCAGCAGAAATTGAGACTCTTCAGACAAGGCAACATTTTTTCAATCTTTTATTGTGCAATTTTGGTGAGCCTGGCTAACTGTAGCCTCAGTTTCATGTTCTTAGCTGACAGGAGTGGCATCCACTGTGGTCTTCTGCTGCTGTAGCCCATTCACCTAGGTTTGACATGTTGTGCATTCAGAGATGCTCTTCTGCATACTTCTATTGTAACAAGTGGGTTATTTGAGTTACTGTTGCCTTTCTATAAGCTCGAACCAGTCACTTAACATCAAGTCACGTTCAAAGTCACTTAAATGACCTTTCTTCCCCATTCTGATGCTCGATTTGAACTGCAGCAAATCGTCTCAATATATATATATATATATATATATATATATATATATATATATATATATATATATATATATATATATATATATATATATATATATATATATATATATATATATATATATATATATATATAAATATATATATAAATAAATAAATAAATAAATAAATATATATATATATATATATATATATATATATATATATATATATATATATATATATATATATATATATATATATATATATATATATATATATATAAATATATATAAGATGGCTTGTTATATAATTTACTAGTGGCTTAAAACTAATTTGCCCTTGGCAGTCATGATGTTTTTTGAGAATGTCCTCATAAATAGTCATGGCACCTCGTACAAAGACCCTGCATGCCACTTTTCACATCAATTGGTCCAATGGTTGCATAGCTACAGATGTGTATTTTTCCTGCTGGTGAAGCTTCCCTTTAAATCCGACTGTAACAACCTTCATACCAACACCAGGGAAAGAGTATTCATTATCCCCAATGTCAACAATGTCTCTCCTGTAGAAGGAATTTCACTGAAGCTTGGCAAAAAAGAAGGATCACCACTGGCTTCCGGTAGTGGACAACATACACGTATTCACAATTTGTTTGAAGAATGAATGGATTTCAGCTATCGAGAGAAAGAGTGTCAAGGCAAATGACAAAGCTAGGTTTCACTTCTGTCTCTGCAGCCAAGGGGCTATTTCCATTATTTAAAACAATTAATTATTCAAGAAACCTTCTTCACATACAGTATGTCACATTCAAACCGTACTCAATACATTTAACATACCAGATTTCACATGACCCAGGAGGAAAAAAAAAGCTTTAAAATTAAATATTGGAACCACAACATCACAGGGCACGTGTAACTATTTGGCCTTTAATTATGCAACTCTGTCTCCTTATTTATTATTCATGACACAAGACCATCACTTGAGATCATGAGAGATCAATGAAACTGACTTTGTGTGCAGCACGCAAGGCTAAACTTGTCATGCCATGAACGTTGCTCTCTGCTCTGATGGATGGAAATGATCGTCAGCTGTCTAGCGCACATCCAGAAACTGTTCCACTGCTTCAGGGGCTTCGAATAGGCCTGACAGTGACTGAGACTAGAGGTGACCAAGCAATTAAAGAATCTGGTCATGCATTCTGTACAAGCAAACACTTGAACATTCCATATTTGTCTCCCAACACCTCATTAGCTGTGTTTATATTAGCAACAATATCATTATTGGTTCCTCCGTGACAATTAAATGAATAACAAGGCGCTGCATCAACAGCAATTTTCAATTACCTTAATATGAATAATTACAGGTTTGAATATGCATTATTGAATTTAAGACATGCACTGTTAAAACCACTTAAAATGTGTAATAATGAAAATTCCTAATATATTTTTAAAAACTGTAGATTGTAAAATTTAATGGCAGCTTAGAATCGTTGTTATTTGCTGGGTTATTTCAACCCAAATTGTGTAAAATATGGACAAACCAAATGATGTTAGTTAATTCCACAAATTAACCCAGCAGTTGGTTTAGTCCATATTTTCCCCAATATTGGGTTGAAATTGACATTATTAATTAATCTGAGATCAAATGGATCTATCTGTCTCTCTACCTTTCTACCCGTCTGTCTGTCTGTCTGTTCATTCTTCTATCTATCTATCTATCTATCTATCTATCTATCTATCTATCTATCTATCTATCTATCTATCTATCTATCTATCTATCTATCTATCTATCTATCTATCTATCTATCTATCTATCTATCTATATATCTGTCTGTCTGTCTGTCTGTCTGTCTGTCTGTCTGTCTGTCTGTCTGTCTGTCTGTCTATCTATTTATATTTGTTTGCTTGCATACTTTCTTGCTTGTGTATTACTTTAACCCAATTTGCGGTAAAATATTAACAAAATTGGACAAAACTTAACACTTACTTTTGAAATTTTGTATTAAAGTAGCTATAAAAAAAATTCAAAACAAAAAAAAATATCACTTCAGTCGATTAAAAGTAAAATATGTGTGTAAACCTAAGAAAAAACTAATTAAAATAGTTTATTTTCCATCGAACAACGCTGCGGTATCATCCTGAGATTCTAACATGAAACTTTTTAATTGTTCTTAAAAACATTTATTGATTCAGTTAAAGACATTACTGTATCACGGAATCTTAAATTAAAATATTTTCTGCACCATTCAGAATATTAACTGCAGTCGAAAAGATTAGAAATCTCATCCATCAAAAAACACTGAACCGTTACGCACTTTGTCTGTGAACAATTCTTATCTTTGCAGGATTTTATTTTTTTCTTTCTTTTAGACTGCTGTGCAGTGCTTCATGTCACTGTGAACATCTTTGTGACATTTTGCCACTGACATGGTTCAAAAGATTATAAAGATCCATGTTCATGTTAAAGCCTCCCGGTAAGGTTAAATTCCCCCGACAGGGTCACAGCAAGAGGCAGCCAGCACATCCCGGTACGCCAGTAGAAATATTCCTCCTCATTTCAGCCCCGCTGTAATGCCTGTTGTTTCATTATACAGCGACACACTGGTTTCTGCAAGCATCCCTTGAATTTTTTTCCCAAGCGAAAATTGGTGTATGAGCAGACAGTGATTTCATTTGGATGAAAATGACTTATTAAATGTGAAGGAAGAGAGGGAATGAGAAAATGGGGGTCTTTACCACAGCGAAAATTATAGATGTTCCCTCAATGGCTTCTATAGCCAAAATTAGAACATTACACCATGTTCATTAGCCCATTATGTCTTTGTAAAACTGAATTGATAAGGCTACATTCCTCCCTTCCTATTTTTCTCCCTCTGCACAGTCTCATGTTTTTATGAACATATCTATTGAGTGACCAGAACACAACAGACTGTCCTAGATCAAAGCTACAATACGTATACCAAAATATAAGCTGCATACGGAACATTATTAATTATTAAAGGCTTTCATTTTATTTATTCCTGCCTGTTAAGCACCACAGTCTTCTGCTATATGTACTTCTGGCTACATAATTCGTGATTTCCAGAAAAGTATATACATAGGCCGGTCTGTCTGTCTATTTATCTATCTATCTATTTCTGTCTCTGTCGATCTATATATCTGTCAATCTGTCTGTCTGTCTATCTATTTCTGTCTCTGTCGATCTATATATCTGTCAATCTGTCTGTCTGTCTATCTATTTCTGTCTCTGTTGATCTATATATCTGTCTGTCTGTCTGTCTGTCTGTCTGTCTGTCTATCTATCTATCTATCTATCTATTTCTGTCTCTTTCGATCTATATATCTGTCAATCTATCTATCTATCTATCTATCTATCTATCTGTCTGTCTGTCTGTCTGTCTATCTATACATAGTGCTAGATTTTCAAAATGAGCATATGTTGTTGTTTTTTTTTTATTAATTTTGGTAATTATGATAATGGAAGTGGTTCCTACAGTTTCTAAAATACTTGTAGGGAAAACAAAGGCAGGTTCATTATTTAGCCTCCATCTGCTCATCCATGCATTCATGCATCCACAGGGAATGCAACTGTACAGCAAAATACCCAATCTCTGTTTTCCATGACTTCAGCTGCTCTTGGGAAAACAGTTACTGTAAGATAATGAAGTCAGGCTTCATGCCTCCTACAGAGAATACAAGTTATTCTGAAAGCCAAATAAAATGAACTTGTATGTCAGCTTTTTTTCCCCCTTTTTTATGTACACCTTGCGTTAAAGTAAAGTGGACTAGGGACATCTTGCCAGGCAACTCCTGTGAGACGATCTCTAATCCACAAGTCCTGTTCACATCTGCTGTTTGTCGGCATGGACTTTAAATATTTCAAAGAGCCATCGGAAAGCAGCTGAGCAAGCCTGAGTGCTAAACTCATTTCCTGTCTGTTTCTGCTGCTCATTGCTGAGTGAAGAGGAGAGACACTAATGGGATGGTAAAAAGTGAAAACAAAGTAAAATGGCAAAAGCAACCTGAAATTCACTGCAGATGTATAAGGAACATTGGCTGGGTTATGAAGCAACCGTGCATCTTGTTTGCTGTAAGTACAGGGCAGGTGCAAGTGTTGCAAACTGTATAGACCTTCCTTTTTTAAACTTTGTACATTAGGGACTGCAGGACTTCATCCATTATCAAAGCAGCATATGGAAACACGAAGAACCAGACCTGAGGGAACAACCCTGATACGCGCAAACACAAGCCACTGCCATTTGGAAACAGGTTTTGGATTTTCGCACCATACACTATTTATTGCAATTTCTATTTTAATGTATTCTACTGTCATGTTTGGTTTTATTTTACAACTTACAGTGCGGCTGAAGAACACTGGCATGGCAGGTTCTTGACCACAGTGTAAAAAATGCTGGGTTCCACATAATACCTTCATGTTGTCCCAACACAAATTGATAAACTTAACTTAATTGTTTTTACAAATTTAGGTGGATTAAACATAAAACCCATTAAGTTGTCCCAAAAAAGTAAGAATTGTGTTAATATCATTGTGTTAAAAAGCAGCTAAAATCGTTAAAATGAGTGTACAACAGTACCAAATCAACATAGGTAATTATGCATTGCCATCCTTAAACTATTAAAATTCATTCACTTTTGTTGTCATTCATGGTTTCATCTCAATCAAAGTTAACATCAAAGCTCCTGAAAACCCTCAAAACATTAAGAGTGGTCTATTCAATTCTGTCAATCATTCTCCAATTGGACCAACACTGACTACATGTACATCAGTGTTTACATTAGTTACTTTTTGAACGATCTTTTCATGTTCCCATGTTACATGTTGTAGCACACAGAGTGATTAACGCCATTGCATCACCACTCTATCCATGTTTTTGAATGTTTAATTTTAAATGTTTTGACTTTAACTTTAACAGTTTCACTTTCATTTCATTCATGCCCATTTTGACTTTACTCACATTTACTCACATTTCACATGTAGCAACATGCTAGCTCTTTATTATAAACCCCATATAAAATAATATCATATTGTAATTTTTTATTTTAAGAATAAGCCTTTAAAAAGGCCAGGAGGGTGTAGAGCAGTTAGCAAAGGCTTTTCTTTTTTTGAATATGCCTTATTTGTGTAGTTCCACTAGGTGACACAGCTTGAGCTTATAAATATTAATTAGCCAATGTAATATTTCCCCAATCACATTAACTGATTTGCAATCCATCCATCCATCATTAAGACAAAACTGAGAGGATTTTCAACACAACCTCAGTTTTCCTCTAAGTATTGTAGCGATCTTCGGAATGCCAAAAGCGTAATTGAACACTTATTGATTAGACAATACCTGTGTTTTAAAAGGCCCATTAATCTTCATGAATATGCACACACAATTAGTGAGAGTAAAAACAGAGGCTTTCTCCATGACCATAAACACTCAGAGCCTGTTTTTGAGGGTTCTTGTATATCAAATTAAAGAGACGCGTAAAAAAAAAATCATCCAAATCGCTCTCTTAAAAAAAATATATATATATTCTAATTAAAGAGACTGGTACAAACACAATTGCATCTGAATCTCCTTTAAAATAAATATCTGATAAGAGCATGTATAAATAACATGGCTTTAAAAGAAAAAAGCTGAAGTAAGAGAGGTGATGGATTAAATGAAGAAAGAGTGAAAATGAGCGTAGAGGAAGATCCTTCATAGCAGCAGCCAGATAAAAATAATTGCTTGCTGAAATGCGTTGGAGAAAAAAAAGTCACCAGAGCTTTGGGAGGTGTTTCGTACAAGAGCAATGGCTCTTACCGCTCTAAAGACATTATTCATTCACATTTGTGTGGTGGTTGCAGTTGCCTGAGAAAGCCTCAAAGACCAGCTCAGATCTCGCCCTGCAAGTCCCTTGACATGAGAGCAGCAGTTCCCTTTTCCAATAACACAACACATTAAAGACCTGTGGGGCAAGAGAAATGGAAGAGTGCCATTTTTCCCCCCCACAATTTAAAGGGGCATGACAAAACAATCCAGTCTGGAAGTGTGCATGAATGCATCTTCATTTAGAGAATCATTCCCTGAAGTAAAAGCACTGTAAAAGACGCAAACACAGCAGAAATTTATTTTTGGAGATCTCTTAATCAGGATCGTTCATGAATAAACCAAACAAGCAAATGATGAAGGAACTACATACAATGCACACCCACAGAGATGTTTACACCTGGTATTAAAAGGATAGTTCACCCTATATTGAAAATGTACTCACTATTTACTCACCTTCAAATGGTTCCAAACCTTTATGAGTTTCTTTTTTTATATCGAACACATAATACGATATTATAAAGAATTAAAGCTATCGACATTCTCAGAAATATTTCATTTTGTGTTCAACAGAAGAAAGAAACTCAAACAGGTTTGTGGAAAGTGAAGTAAATTATGAGAGAATTTTTTATTTTTGGGTGCATATTACTGTTTCTACCCCATGTTTTAATATGTAGGAGTTGTTCTGTTTAATCATAGTATTAATATGATGCATTTTAATCAATACAATCACAAGTGGACAACAGAATATAGGTATAAATGTGAACTAAAATGTTGAGATTTTCCGCTTACAACCACTTCGAGGCGTACAATGTAAAAATGATTTTGAATTTTAGAGCCCTATCATACACCCAGCACAATGAGGCGCAATACATGCATGGCACAATTTGTTGTTAGATTCAGACTAGCGAAACCCTTATTTTCATGTTTTGCGCTACGTTGTTTAAATAGCAAATCCATTTGCACCACTTTTGTGGACTCATGGGTGTGCCAGTCTAAAAAGGAGGTGTTAAGGTTCATTGTTGGCATGTTGCTATTTTGATGAACTGAAATACACAGCGCAATTGACCAACTGAAAGCAGGTCTAAAGTCCAGCGCAGAACACATTAGTTATGAGCCTATGCCTAAGAAATGCTTACACATTGCTTAATGCTTACACATTGCTTAACAGGATGTACAGCAATACACAAATATATTTACATATGAAAAAAGAAATAATTAAAGGATTAAAATGTTACAAAAATTATTTTTTTCTACATAAAAACAAATTCCACTACCTCCATGCCTTCTTCATCTCTGGGGGCTTTTTTCAGTTTATTCATGACAATTTGCATTTTATTAGAATGTTTTTATTACTAGTAGTATTTATTATATATTTATATTTGTTTTAATAAAAACAAGTTTAGATTTGTCCACCTGACAATTGACTGGAAATTAGAACTGAATTTAGAAATAGTTTTGAATCAAATCTTTGTGTGTACCAAACGAAATATGTAGGCTAAGGAATGTCTTCAGTTAAGTATGGAAATAAACACCATTTCTTTATCCACGAAAGTAAAGGAGTAAAGAGTAAAAGTAAAGAGAAAGTAAAGAGGCTGATTGAAGGAGGCTTGTTCTTTATCCTTGTACTGCAGATGGTTTGTCTAACTGTTTTCTTGCTAGTGAAGCATTCAGTCTTTCCTCTGCCATGTAAATAGCAGAAACACACCCTTGCACCAATGCGCTTTAGACTTTGCACCTAGATCATTTAAAATAGAGCCCTTAGTCTTTTCAACATGAATTTGTAAGTTAAAAAACAAAGCTCAATTAATTTAGCGTAGCCTGGTGAGTTTCCACTGTCTCAACTAGTCTGTAGTAGAGGGTTTGTACTATATCTATAGTTGAAAACACAATAGCTCAGAGTGCTTTCGTAATGCATACACTCATGTGGTTGAATGCATCTGAAGAGATTAAAAACCACTTACTCTCTCAAATGGATTCTAGATGATCAAAAGTCTGGCCACAGATTTAAACATACAATGGAAACTAGTAGTTATTCTGTTCTTCCTCTTTTTTAAAAAAGACAAATCACTGTATTCTTTCACGTTGACTCTGAACAAACAGAAACGTTTGACAAGCATTGCTCTTTGGTGGTAAAGCATCTAAAGACTTTTAGAAAATACAAAACGAGAAATGTGTTTATACAAGCTACAGTTTGTACTAATAAAAGAGTACAAAACACATCACAGAATTTGTTGCTAGGCAACCCTACTAAAAAGTTTTTGGTTCTAAAACCTCAAATAAGTAGATTCTTGAAAGAAGCATTCAAGACAAAAGTGAATTTCAAAACCATGAGATGTACTTTTCATCATATAATATTTATACATGTCTGTTGGTACATACTGAGTTTTACTTGAAAGCCTAAGGAAGAGGTGTTATCTTCTAAGAAAAAAGAGAAGGTGAGAAAGAAACTGACAGTTTTCCTGTGTGCAGGGCAGCGTGCCTTGCTCACCAATGCCCAGTAAATTACTGGCCAGCCAAGCAGAAAAGAGGAGAGAGATTCGGAGGTGAACATCACCTGTCTCTGGACATATCTCCAAAGCCAGTCGTAAATGAAGTGGACAACTGTCTGGTTATTCTTCTCGCACGGGCGCACTCCATCGGAGGAATTCAAGGCCGCTTTTGCCCTGCAATCAAACTTTTTTTTCCCCCTCTTCCTGCTGAGCCCTCCACCTGCCACTCGGATTAATCGGAAATCCCCCCGAAAGTACCACCCCTTTATCCTCAAGCCAAGCAAGCTGGTGCCAAAAAACGCCCACCGATCCGTTAATGTGAAACAGTGAAATGGCAGGCTGGCTTAGCCACAGATCATGAGAATCTACTACTAGAAATAAATAGACTTGATTAATTCAAAGGTGATTCAAACACTTTCTATAAAGCCTGTGTTCATAATGAAATATAGATATATTCATAATTATTTAGAATTAATAATAAATGTATCTATAATGACACAAAAAACTATAATGTATTATAATGACAAATATAGCTACATTTATAATCATGCCAATACTTATTAGTGATGCACTTCATTTTTCAATATACATGTACAAAACATTATATAATTATAAGTATTAGTCAGGCATGATTGTATTCATAAAGGTGCAATCTACAATGTTAAAATGTTGTGATATAGTACAAAGATGCATTGAGTTTACACCGATTGTGTTGCGTCAAATAAGTGAATGGTGTAATATTGTGGATAACAGACCTGCTATCTTATAAATACTTCATAATACAATAACTCATCTGTATAAAAACACCATTGATGATGTTGATCATCTGTATAAATACATCATTGAAAAATTGTCATTCTTAATTATTAATAAAATTATAAATAGAGTTATAATGCATTATGAGCATAGGCTTTATAGAAAGTGTAAAGAGTATTTTTAAACAGCAAATGTCTCTTATAACCACCTGACCTTTCTCAAAGGGTCATGAATTGAGAAATCAAACCCTTTAACATTAAAATCGTTTACTGTTAAATAATCAAAAGCCTCCTTGTTATTTAAAAAACAGCTCATGTTTAAATCAAGATACTAAAACAGCACCTATTTCATCAGCATGTTCATTTTGTTAGGTTTGTTATAAAGCAGATATATTTGTAAACAAAACAGTTTGACAGACATCTCGGATAGGCTGTAAATAAAAGCTGACACAGTGCCAACTCTATTGGACCCAACCGTAAAATCTTTACAACATCACTATTGTTTAGTCTGTTTGACATGTACTTAGAGCCTTTAAAATAATTGTGTATTTTCCACTATAAATATATTGCAGGCGGTTCATTTGGCTATGGCGACCATTAATACATAAGGAACTAAGCCAAAGGAAAATGAATGAATAAAATATATAGCAAACCAAATCCAACTGTAATGTCATTTAAATATGTTAAACAATCATAGCAATGAGCGTTTACTTCCAACAGTCTAGAACAGGAATGGGCAAACTCGATCCTGGAGGGCCGGTGTCCCTACATAGTTTTGCTCCAACCCTAATCAAACACACCTGCTTGTAGCTTTCTAGTGATCTTAAATACACTAATTAGGGTGTTCAGGTGTGTTTGATTAGTGTTGGAGCAAAACTCTGCAGGGACACCGGCCCTCGAGGATCAAGTTTGCCCATGCCTGGTCTAGAATGTGGCATATCTGAAAGGTGTCTTTCAAAAACAAGGTCATAAACAAGACAGAAAACAGCCTGTTACTTATAAATTACAATATTTTCGATGTTAAAATCTTGCTAACCTTATAAGTGCGCTACATATCTGTATTATAAATGTAGTTCAAGACCCATCTGGAATGATTCATATCCTCAAAACACCTCACTCTTTTAACAGGGTTTGACCATATAGAGCTAATGTGTGCACTGTAAAACCCAACAGTCAACATTATCAAACAAAATGAGTGTAGTGAACCCAAAATTGACTGAAAGTCAATTCTACTCATATGAGAAGAGTTTTGAACTCGGTGTTGAAGGTAATGAGTTAATTAAATACCTCGTTACTTAAACTTAAATGGAGTAAGTTCACAGTACTCTTATAGATTAGTTTTTGAACTCAAATGGTTTGTAGCAATCGGTTTCCTCAATGGTTTGAGTTGCCTTAACTTATTGGCTTTTACAGTACTCAGTTGGTTTGAGTTCTCTTCATTTATTTGGGTTTACTGTGCTCAAAATGCTCCATTTACTCAAATAGATTAAATTCACAGTACTCATTAGGATTAGTTTTTGAACTTAAATGGTTTGTTGTAACCTGTTTCCTCAAACAGTTTGAGTTATCTTGACTTTTTGGGTTTCACAGTGTGTGTGTTTCAAATTAAATCTGAACATTCAATAAAATGCCATTATCTTACGAAAGACTTCAAACATTGGCTTACATTTTCATTCAGGAAATCAGAACTTATTTATTTATTTATTTATTTATTTCCTTCCTTCCTTACTTCCTTACTTCCTTACTTCCTTCCTTCCTTACTTACTTACTTACTTACTTACTTATTGAATACAAAAAATATATATTAAATTACACATTACTGCACCAAAAGAAAATTCAAACACAGCATCAAAACATATTATTGTTTTTCTTATTATTTATAAGACTAAGAGATCCAAAATTTAATCCAGGAAAATATCAATCAATCAGCAATTCTAACAGCCGACTGCTAAAGTAACCACGCTCCAAACTCTCGCTATTGATTTTGCTGAATAGTGATTGCCAGATTTGTGTACTGTTTACACCATGGAGATAAACACTTAGAACACTTCAAAGTCTCCAACATATTGGGAAAAATAAAAACTTTTGACTTTAAAAAAATGGCACATGCCTCACTTTTGAATGTGTGCAAAATGTACAGAGCTGAGGTGAGATACTCTCAAGTCATCTTGGCGGTGTTTGAAAATCACACTTCTATTTAAAGCCACAGCCATTAGCCACCTAATATATAATTTGTGGAAGCAGCACTTTTAAGACATTTCTGATTACAATTTGATAAAAAAGTTAGCATGTAAACAGTGTATGTGTTTTGTCGTCAACCCAGATGGACTCCCACGAGGCCCTCTTCACCAGGTGTAAGAGCATGTGTGTGTTGATTGAGTCTCCATAGACACACTTGAGACATGCGGCTCTACCATTGCAGAGATATCTTAAGAAGAGTCATCTAGATACTATTTTACCTCCTCTCTGCTCTATTTCTCCTTTTCTTACTCATCAAATCATCACTTTCCTAATAACCTTCTAAGTGACATGGTGATCTACAAATTTAAAAAGAGGCCTCATCCCCATTTGACAAAATGATGATGTATTTTAGCAGAGATAATGGATCTTAACAGAACGGGAGGATAGCAGGTCTGCTTCTGAATTTTAACAGCTTTTCTTTCCAAATGGAGAAGAATATTTATGACTGGAATCCTCTCTGTTTTAATTGCATTGTATAGGTAATTAGTGGATGTAGAAGTCCACTGACACTCAGATTAGCAATAAACATACTGTAATACACCGAAGCACAGGTTGAAGACAAAGAATAATAAGTGGATTCTGTTTATATACAGAAAAATATTAGCCCTGTGAAATTGTAATTATTTTTAAAATATTTCCCAAGTGATCTTTAATAGAACAAGGAGGATGTTATATTACATGTCAGTTTTTTTTCTTAAAGAGACTTTATTCAATATTATTAGCTCAATTAATTATTATTATTTTTTTTTCAGTTTGGCTTCATGAGCAAATCATGTCTTGCCCAATTAATCGAACTTGCCTAGTTAACCTAATTAACCAGTTAAGCATTTATATTGCACTTTAAGCTCCATTGTAGCATCTTGCAAAATAACTAGTACAATTTTATGTCAAATTTGCTATCACAGCAAAGACTAAATAAATTCGTTTTTAAAACTATTAAGTTTTGAAATGTTACAAAAAAAAATCTCCTTTAAATAGCACTTGAAAATATTGGAAAAAGCTAATAATTTTGTCTTTAACCATATGTAGGTGGTACAATACTGATGACATTTCTTTCAAATTTAAAATACAATTGTCAATTAAATGAATGAATGAATGAATGAATGAATGAATGAATTAATTAATTAATTAATTAATAAGTTTTTAGACATGTTTAATGTATCCAAACACTAACTATCCACGTCATCCAAAGGCAGGCGCACATGCTGTAGGCTACTGTATATGTGGAGTAGCACGAGTAACATTAAAAGCTGACATTTACACTCTCATTGCAGTACATTGCTGTTTATCCGTGCTGAAGTTCAGGTATTATACATCCTCAGCATAACTACGCCGAATGCCATTCATATGTCACCGCATTTCCCCAAATACACATACACAAGCTGACAACATTAGTCAATAATGCACATACATTCACTTCCCCAAATTCAGCTTTCCTATAAAGTTTTTTACTTTCTTTGAATAACTTAAAAATAAAACTGTAAGAATTGTACTAATTTAAATATTTATAATTTGAACTTCATTCATTTTTGTTGTGTGGTGATTTGAATCTGTGTGTGTGTGTGTGTGTGTGCGTGTGTGCGTGTGTGTGTGTGTGTGTGTGTGTGTGTGTGTGTGTGTGTGTGTGTGTGTGTGTGTGTGTGTGTATAACCGGTGGTTATAATTTAAACTCTGATAAACTCAAATGTATCATGGCGCCCAACACAGTGAATTTGTTAAATTATATATACAGTTGAAGTCAGAATAATTAGCCCCTCTGTTTATTTTTTTCCGCAATTTCTGTTTTAAGGAGAGATTTTTTCAACACATTTCTAAACATGATAGTTTTAATAACTCATTTCTATAAGCTGATTTATTTTATCTTTACCATGATGACACTAAATAATATTTGACTAGATATTTTTCAAAACACTTCTATACAGCTTAAAGTGACATTTAAATGCTTAACTAGGTTAATTAGGTTAACTAGGCAGGAGAGGGTAATTAGGCAAGTTGATTTGTTCTGTAGACTATCGAAAAAAATAGCTTAAAGGGGCTAATAATTTTGTCCTTAAAAGGGTGTTTAATAATAAAAACTGCTTTTATTATGTATATATATATATATATATATATATATATATATATATATATATATATATATATATATATATATATATATATATAAAATTATTATTATTATTTTTTTTTAATTTTTTTTTTTTTTTTTTGACTGCCACTGTTACCATATGCAACACAAATGTTTTATTTGGGGGGAAATCAATATTTGACAGAACAACCCTGATTTTCTATATATACTGTATTGTGATGAGATTTTTTTTAAATACAACAGCACACATACATTCAAAAAGTTTGTTCAACAACTTATTTAAAATGAGCTAAAACAACATGGTTCTGGAAAAATTCAGGGAAACTTTCTTTTTATGTTAAATGCACTTGTGTGTTACATCCAAATATGTTACATCCACTTGATCGATTTGTGTTAGGACAACATAAATCAACTGTGTGTAACCCTGCATTTTTACAGCATAAGAATAAGATAAAAGCAGCCTGATCTCACAAGGAAACATAAGTATATTTTACGTTTTGTCATATTAGTGGCTAATTCGTACAAGTTCAGATGAATGAAAATATAAAATTTTAAAAAGGACGTGTGGCACTAAACCCCTTGCCTAAATCCCAACAGTCATTAGGGGATGAGTAAATCATACTAAACCGTATGAATGAGATCTTACAAATTCATTTGAATTAGCCACTAAATCAAAAAGTTATGAATTGTTGTTATATAGTGTTGGACAAAAAGGTATGTTCAACATTGAATGTTCAGAAAAGTGATCAAAAATCATTTATTCGGTGATTTAAGAATCTGTACTAATGAAAAGAAGTTATGATGTTGTGAGTATTCTGGAAATTCAAGGAATAGTTTGATATACTGAAGTTAACTGGTAGTTATTTGCATTATCTGTGGTAAATTCAAATTAACGTTAACAATCTTCAAGGCAGTTTATATTCATATACTCACATAAAATACAATCAAAAAAGGAGAAACTTTGTTTTTTTTCTTCACTCATCGTATTACCAACTTGTCTTTTCCAGCAATTTTACATTTCTGAAATGTGCTTCATCTTTAAACTTTGTTTTCGCGCAAAGTGCTTCAGCACAGCTGTTGTATGATGTCTATAATAGCTTCCACCAAACTGCAGATTTAATATTTAACATTTTGCTAACACACAAACTCATTCATTCTGAAAAAAGAGAGTGTTATATTTAAATCAACTTGCGATACACAGATTGTCTGTTACTACTGGTGCTTCACTCAAGGTCATAAAAGGACAAATATGCAATCAAAAACAGCTAATGTTGGTTTCTTTGCTCCACAGAACAACAGTAAGTGCAGTACTTACATATTACATTACATATTAAACCTTTTTTTAAAAATTGGAATTTCAAGTGACAACAACTTTCAAAGGTAAAGTATAATTCCTTGAATTTATGGTAACATTTGTCCCTCAGCATCAGTTTAATTCATCAGAATTTATAGATCAACAGCACATACAGATTTTCGTAAACACTTGCCGTGTGCGTGCAGCGTTTCAGCCCATATTGATTTTATCCTCACAAGCACTGTGGTTAATATGCCAATTTACAGAGTGACCTTGCAGGAATCTATCATCGTTAAGCCACTGAGATAAAGCCTTCAACCACTGGACATTCCTGAGTTTGTAGCACACTGACTTCATCAACAGAACCTACATCACAAATGTAGAATGTAATATTCTAGGGTGATTTGTTTGTTCTGATTAGCTGGTTGTTTGGGACTGATATATTTTATTAATGAATCCACTGTGCTTTTATTTATTGAATGTCTTTGCTCATCCATGCTTTGGTCTGAAATGTCACAATTTATAAGTGTTTAAATGAAATACATCCTAGTTTAAAATGTATGATACATTTTACTTCATTCAAATGGATATGACTATATTTATTATTGATATATTTTATTTTTAGGAACATTTTTAATGGAGTAAACTAGAGTAAATTAAAACCCAATTTTGCTCATTTTCCAATTTACATGGGACTTTACTTTGAATCTTTATATAAAATACATATATAATACATATACAAATCTGCTGAAGAATTCAATATGTGTGCATAATGTCATTTTATTTATTTATTTATTTATTATTATTATTTTTTCTTGAAAAAATATTTCAATATGAATTTAATATACGAGTGTGATGCTTTATTTATTTATTTATTTACTTATTAATTTGTTTGTTTGTTTGTTCATTTATTCATTCATTCATTCTTTCTTTTATTTATTTATATGAACTTATCTTAACTTCATTTATCAAGAACTTGCTGTTAAATGTTAAATATTTAAAGGTGCAGTAGGTGATTGTCTTCAAAAACATTTTTTGTTGTGCTAGTTGAAAGTCTCTTCACATACCAATAGTAATGATTAAAGTAAATGATCTAAATGTATTTATATGTATTTTTATATTCTGGCTAAGGCATGAGACTAAAAAAGTTCATCCAATTTAAACTTGTCGGGCCAATAATTCCCATAAGTAGCCCAAACTGTCTGTTTATGCAAAACCACCATTTGCGCATACACACACGCTGCTGTCACGTGGACACGAGTGACAGCGATAAAAACAAATGCTCAATCAAAACTTTCAAATCCTGAATCAATATTGGAGTTACTTTTGCACGCTGGAGGAAGGATGAGACCATGGTTGAAGTATTTCCTTTAGACAGGTAATGTTATGTTTTACTATTTTATTCAAGCAAAGCTGATGAAGATTTTGTTGTTATGAATGGGCTATATGCACCGCAGTGTTGTTGAGCCACTGAAATCCTCCGGCAAAAGATTAATGTGACTGTTTACAATTTCAAAAGGGACATTTACAGCATCAATAATGTAGACTATTATTTAGTTTAACAACAAAACATAAGTAAGTAGCTTCTATTCCACCTAGCCTGCTGTACTGATGTAAAGTTGGTTTTATATTCACATTGTTTCATTTTTAAACAATGACAACCTGTGACGCGCTCCCTATATTATTTACCATGCTACTCATAATACTCTATCTGAAATAACAAGTGTAATTCCTGCTCCCCACCGGCCGACCACTAAGCATACAATAGTTTCTTTAGGACAAAGCGCACGAGAGAGTGAGAACAGCAATCCTTGCATTCATGAAATATTGCACATTATGATAAGTTTTGCTTGCTACATAACTGAAATGCTAGTTATAATACAGTTTTACGTTTAGAACTGTAGTATTATAAAGTACTATAAAGTTTTCTAACTGATGAATGACATGATCTAGGGGGTCTCTGTCATCTTTAAAGTGCACGTTTGTGATTTCAGGAGGCGTGGCTTTGGACGGCAGGGGAGGGATTGTGTTTCAAACATTTTATGCAAAGCGGTTAGCATTCAGGCAGATCACCTACTGCACCTTTAATTATAACTTGATGTTGTGTGTCAATTTTGTAATTTTGAAAGTTAAAAAAAGTGTGGGGAATTATTTGTTTGATAATTGTTTTTAGCAGGCACATTAAGGAAGAAATTACTTCTAAGCCTGATGAAAAACTTGGTCAAGCCATATTAAATTCAGCTGGTGTAGAGAATATCTTGCAAGTTATATTAGCCCTCTGGGATGCTAGAGCACCAACAAATTGTTTACAAGGGCTTTTGAATGAATTTGCATTTTCTTAAAAGAAGTATCAGATCTTATAAGCCAGCAAATGAATAGTGTTTTTAAAAGATTTAGTTAAGCTTCGGTTTTAGGCTTTGGTTTTGCTTAAATGAAAAGCTGAAACAGAGCAGCTCTGCCAACACTCTGCTGTTTCTTGTTTTCAGCAAGTTAGCAAGAGTAAAAACATAGAAAAGCAACTATAAACAGTTTAAAATATGCAGATTACCACGTAAACACATTTCCTAAGCAATCTCCTAAGCAAATCTCCTAAGCAAATGCAAGTTAACAGTGTACTAACTGTGTAGTAACAGTAACAGTATAGCAATATGCTGTAAGAAAAATACAAATCAACGAAATTGACAATTAAGAATAGATTACCTTTAACAGACAGCTATTAATATAAAACTATTTTAAGATGTGGAAAAAAGAAAAGATCAATGTACTTTAATGCAATTCAAAAGTGTAGATAAGTAAAACACATCTAAAACACAAGCTATGGACAGTTTCTGCTCATTAGAAGATTGATTTTAGGTGTTTACATGTGCGGTGTACAGTATTTAATAATGACAATAATGGTATATACATATCTGAGGGCTAATAAAATCATGTGTGCAACTATGTATAATTTATGTAAAAGTTGAAGGGAATATTGTATTTAGTAATATAGCTTGAGTTTTTATTATTATAAATATTTTATTTTAATTGTTTCATGAAGCCAACGTTTCTTTAAATTAATTTCAACATTTTTCTTTAAATCAATAGTTCTGCTTTAAACTATAATAAGCTACTGACTATATTTAAATAACTAATTTCTTTAGTCTTTGGCATGATGTCAGCACATCATATTTTACTAGTTATTTTGCAAGAATATTATTATTGTTATTGTTATTATTATCATTGTTAATAATAATACTACTACTACTAATAATAATAATGATGATGATGATGATGATTCAAATATAAGTGACTAAATAAATAAATAAATAACACACTTCTTAAGGGGGCTTATAATATTGACCTTAAAAATGATTGCCTAGCTAAAAGACTAAAACATAATTAAATCATAATTTTTTTTCCACAAGAAATATATAATGATATTATGCATAATCCACCGGTTCTACTGCACCCAACCCGGTCTGAGCTGAGATCTAACCGGCAATTATTTGTATGGGAGTCAGTTGCTCTAACAAGGAGGCTAAAGATCATGGCCTCTAGTGTCTGTCGTTAGAGCACCTTTAGAGGTCAAAGGAGTGACTTGCATAGCACTTCACAAGATGGCCTCCGTTACACCCACCCCCCTAAACCTCACTCCCATCCCGGACGAGCCCCTACATTTAACCCAATACAAGAAAATACTGTGAATTAGTCCTTTGCTCTGTTAAATATTTAAAAAATAATACAAATAAGGGCTAATAATTTTCCCTTCAACTATACGTATTTTTTCCTCCAGTCCTCACATGATCCTTTAGAGCTCATCTAAATATGCACTTATATAACAAATTAATCTAAAACTCTGCAAACAACATCAGAACATGGCAGGAATATCAATACATTGCTGCATGTAAGAACTATAAATAAATCATTCATTCAATCTTCAGTTATCACCCGATCTATGCAGCGCCGGCTTCACTTCTTATCGTTATTTGCTGACACACATGTTGATTGGCTCTGACCTTGATGTGATAAACCAGGACAAAGTAAAAAATCCAGAAACCTGACCGCTTTCCCCCAGCATTTTAGCACTCTTCAGACTAATGGAACTTTTAATCTCCCATTAAATGTTTAATGTTTCATTTCCGCAGCCGTGACTGGCGCAGGGGGTGGAGGGTGGACTGATTAGACAGCAGTACCAGCGGGTGCCATTAAACACCACTGCTGGCCTGGTTTCAGGTATCAGAGTACAATCTGAAAACAGAGACGCCGCCGGTCTCACAGTTGGAGAAAGCGTGAAGGTCATTACTGTAACGGACGTCCCGGTAGGATGAGCCTCAGCAGAGGGAAACAGTAAGTCACGGTGGACCGAAAGTGCCTTTAAAAAGCAAGCACTTAAAAAATGAGAGGCCATCTCGGCGAACGCCACTACAGGGATCATAACTGTTAGAAAATAATTGCAGTAATTAGTGTTAGGCCACACATAATGAGAACTCTAATTGATGTTACAATGGGAGATTACCTTAGGCCACTTTCAGCTGACCTAATAGTTTGGTTTTCGCATTGAAGGATAGATTTTTTTGGTGATGTGACAGAGGACAAACAGTCCCAGAGTGATGGGTGTGAAAAGAGTTTTAAAAGCACACAGTAGAAGCAGTCATTGAGATATTACTTCTGTTTTTACTCTTTATTCGGTATTATAATTTGATAATAGCTATTTTATTATTAATATTTTATTTAAAATGTTAATAGTGTTTAACTGTACTGTGCAATCATACTATACTATAACCAGTTATTTATTTATTTATTTATTTATTTTTATTTATTATTAATAGTTTTGTATATATATTTTTTTAATAAATAAACTGTTAATTATAATATAAATTAGTATTCATAAATTAAATAGACATTATTATGTACATTAATTTTTTTATGTGCAATACAATAGTAATGCTATTATACAATAAAATAGTGCTGGGCAAAGATGAATCGAAGATGAATATTTACTTTTGACAATATATATCTGTGTACTATATATATATATATATACAGTTGAAGTCAGAATTATTAGCCCCCCGCCACTCCCGTACAGCGCATCTGTTAATTTGAACTGAGAATAAAAAAAGTTATGTTTAAAGACATAGTTCACCGAAAAAACGACAAATTAACTCACTATTTACTCACCCTCACGTGGTTGTAAACATTAATGAGTTTCATTATTCACGAAAGTCATATATTTTAAAGAAAGCTGAAGTTTGACTTCCATATAGTCTTGAATTGACTTCCATAGTCATTGGTATTATTTTGGGAGTATCATAGCTAAAAACTTAATTTATGATATAAAAAATAATAGCTTTTTAACTTTTGTTCAATGTTTACAATGCAAATCCATCTACATCCACTTATTTGGTAAACAAAGCAGGTATCTCATGTATTATCTCTACTAAAAGACAGAAAATATTACTTTACAAACTGCATTGTAAATAAATCAAATGAACACTTTGATATTAGTCAATATTATTACTGAAATTAATTTAAAACTGAATAAATTTACACACATTTACACAAGTGAATAAATCGACTCAATGATGGGCCAAAAATCTATGGAAATCTGCGGATTTCAGCACGCGCAGATTCCGTGTGGGACTAGTCATTGGTTACATATTCCAGCTTTCTTCAAAATATCTTCATTTGTGTTCAGCAGAAGAAAGAAACTCAAAGTTTTGAAACAAGTCAAAGGTGAGTAAATTATGTAGTTCTATTCATACTCCATATAGGTGAGATACACACCTTCGCCTTTTATACACCAGGCACTTTGTTAGAAACACTTCTATTTGTACAGATAGCTTTTATATTTTTGCTACTTGGTTAGCACTGTCGCATCACAGCAAGAAGGTTGCTGGATTGAGTCCCGGCTGGGTCAGATAGCATTTCTGTGTGGAGTTTGCATGTTCTCCCGGTGTGGATTTCTTCCAGGTGTTCCGGTTTCCCCCACAGTCCAAAAACACGCACAATAGATGAATTGAATAATGTATGTGTATGCGTGTGAATAAGTGTGTATGGATGTTTCCCAGTACTGGCTTGCAGCTGGAAGGGAATGCACTGTGTAAAACATATGCTGGATAAGTTGGCAGTTCATTCCACTGTGGCAACCTCTGATGAATAAAGGGACTAAGCTGAAGGAAAATGAATGAATGAACTTTTTTCGACAGCCACAATCTCTATATCAAAAGTCTTTAAATATTTTCTATTTGCTTTTATTTTCTATTGCATTTATATTTCTCCAAAATTTTGATTCCTATTGTTATTATTTCATTGTTGTTATTAAGGCCACTAATTGGCTGTGTAAGCATTTCACTGCATATCAAACTGTGTATGACTCTGTATGTGACAAATTAAGTTTCAATATGAATGACAGAATTCCATTTTTTGGGTGAACTATCCCTTTAAGTTGGCAGCAAATCCAAAATTTAGCAGTATTCACAATTGACAAATTTTGTTACAGTGATGGATGTAGAATCAATACGTTCAAATATCGTAAAAAAAAAAAAAGAAGCGTAAGCCGACACAGATGGTTAGTTGATTGGTTCTGTGCACAGATCTCTCATTTTTAACGTCTAACGTCTAGTAAAACAGTTCAATTTAAACTACCACACAGAGCTCAATATACAATTAAGAGCATATAAATACCAGCAATTACTCGGAGGACAGATGGCACGCACCCACACACAAATAAACGCACAAAACACATACACACATGCACAGATGCCACCATCAAACGCAGCAAGCCATCGCCCTGAGGACCAGGGTGTGTGTGTCAGGTCTACGGCAAACAAACAGCTGGTGGACACACAGGTCTCCTTCCAGCCCTACGGTGTAGCAGAGCTGTTATTTGCGAAAGATGAGCTTCATGCCATCATGATATTTCAGTGCCAACCTGCTGTGGGCGAGTCTGTGTACCTGAGACAAGGCACCAAAACAGCCCTTGACACCTCATCATGCGACTCTTCTGCAGGCACTGGAGCGCCACTGTCATTTGGCTGCAGCTACACTGGAAAAAACATCATCCATATGTTCTGTATTACTGCACGAGTGGCTTCTTCATCTTTTCTCTTTCTCTCTCACAGAATCTGTGTTTTTCTGCTGGTTTAGTCATGTGGCTGTCAGCGAGGAACAGGTTTTTCAGAGGAGAGCTGAGCAACATGTTCTTTAAATTAACAGGTAACTAATCAAATTTATGTCACTCAAAAGCATGTCGATCTTGTGTGGAATGAAAAGAAGACAACTTGTAAAATGTTCAGGCTGCTCTTGGATGGATTATATATATTTATCCATATACAGCAGTTCTGTCTGGTTCTCCAATCTGATCGGCTGATGATAGCTGTGCAATATTCTGCAATAACAGCAAACAGTTTCCTCACTCTTGTGTGTTTCTTCGCCCACATAGACTGACAGCAGATCAATAAACTCACTACAGTTTGACAAATATTGCAGCTGTTGGACAACATAATGAACTTTTGAGGTTTTTTAAGCCAGAATGGAGTTGTTTAGATTGCAACTATGCAGTTTACTTATAAGGATAGTGCCTATTTTAAATATTTATAATTTTGGAAATACCGCATGTTGGCGTCCATCAGCCTGTCATACTGAGCAGAGCAAAAGTGCAGAAAAGGGGAGAAAAATTCAGATGATGGAATTATTATAAAACAAGCAGTGTTTGCTTTGAATTGGCTTTTCGGGGTTAATTATTGTGATATGCCGATTGCAACAGAGAAATACTGTGAAATCTCTGAAGACTGATGGCATTTCAGGCCGTTTAGCCTTATAATATTAAAATGTGAGCAAAATCACCTGTTTTGTCCTCACTTTAGATATTATGCTAGAGAATCATTCAAATACTAGCTCTAAAGTGACATTTTTGAATTAGTAACAGTTTCTGCTGTTCTGACGGTCAGCTGCAGATGTGAATGAATGACGGTAGTTCCTTGTACAAAAGGATATTGAGACTCACTGTGTTTGATTTTCGTTTTTATATAGACGATTATATCATTGAACTGTTGTATAAACACAATATCACATGAGCAGCAGTATGATATGGCTGTATATCATCACTCGGTCAGCGACCTCGTGGCAAAGCACGCCTCACACCAGGGCCGTTATACAGCCATATCGCACTGCTACTTGTGTGATATTGCTCATATATAGAGAGCACCAGAAATAAAGTATTATTACTATTATTGTGTATCTTTATGTATTATATGTATTAATCTAATAAAAAGTGGTCAGCATACTGTAAATGAGTAAACCCTATTTTTAAAATGAATATTTTTATCAATTTTCAGTGAGAATACATAATATAGTTTGGTGCAAAATATTTAAAAAAAATATTTAAATAATATTTTTGTCACCGAACAGCTTTAGAAATAAAAAAGATAATACATTTAAATCCATGCAAAATATTAAAAAAACAATTCAACTAAAAAATTTCATTTAAATTTTTACATATTTTTTGTTTTCTCTTGATTTTTGCTCTTTTTAAATTTTTGTTAAACATTTATCCTTAACACATGTATTTTTGGACCATTATTGTAAGTTATTTTGTTAGATTAGCTCCAGATTTGGCTTTAGCACTGACAAATTTGATGTATATGCACAAACATGATATCTTAAAGTATTAATAAAATCACACAAATCAATACAATTTGATGAGAAAATCAACTGAAAGAAGTGCATCCAAATACAGATAATCTCAATGCACAAAATAACTTGGAAGTCTAATACAGTAACAGGAGTATTTGCCCACAAAAACGATTAGTCCCTCAGACTGTAAAACACAATCAAGCTTCTTAATCTGTCGGTTTAGAAATTACTCTAGAATCAGTTTGCTCAACAGCAATCACAACAGTTCTTCATCACGGGTTCTTTTTACAGTGCCATTTCCCTGTGGTGAAAAGACTGTGAGGATATTAACAAGGCATGACACAGAAGCCTGATTCCTGATTCCAGTTCAATAATAGAGCCTTTATCATGGCCTTGTGTTTTGCAGCAGTCTGGCCATGAACGCCACAGAGAAGAACGTAATTAAGGAGTCACTTTGTGGCTCTTTCAGAGAGAAAGGGCTTCTAAGATGTCAATTGCACGGTTAGTTAGTCGGTCTAGGCAAATGCTACGGTTCCTAAATATAAAAGAATCGCTCTGTGGTTTAGTGTGCGTCTATGTGTGTGTGAACACATGTGCCGTAATGTGTTTGAGCACCTCTGTGTTTGCATGTATGTGTGAATGAGAGTCAGTGGGACTCTCTGTATATTCATGCGGTGCGTGTGAGAGTGTGTATCTGTTTGCCTCTCGGTGCCCGTGTGTATTCACTCGCTACAAGCTGGATCTGTGGGATGTAAATTTAAACAGTGGGAATTAAACAGTTTCAGACGATTGCGGTAATGTGAGAATAAATAATCACACATTGGATGCAACAATGGGGATGGTGTCTCTGTCAGCCACCTATGCTTTGTCTGTCCTTTCTTTAAAGTCATTGACTGCTTATTTCAGGAAATAGAATGCCATAGAGATAGAAAAAACCCTAGCAACCACCCAAAATCTCACTGTAACATCCAAGCATCAACCAATACAGCCAACCAACTGCTTTTCAACCACAAAGGAACATTCTAAAACACTTTGAGAATCGCTAAAGTGTTTAAAAATGAACTTGAACTTAAAAAATTGAAACCTTAAGCGGGTCACACACAGGACAAAAAGTGCAGCAACGCACCATACTGTGTCAATCTTTAAAAATACAGACATTACTTAGATTTCATTGAGCGTAAAAAAATATATTACTATGAAATGCAGTCTAAGTCTCTAAAGAACTTTCAAATGCTTTTAACTCGACCAACACTTTGTTCAAGCATAATACTTGTCGCCAAGGAGGACATCAGCGCCCAAAAACACAGCAGCCCAACTCAACCTAACCAGCAGGATCGGGAGTGAAGGTAACTTCTGTTAATGTGAAGTGAAGTGTAGTTGTTTATGGGGCCGTTCATGTACTGCGTATTTTGCACATGCAAGTCTGTTAAATCCAAAGGAGGTGCACAGCTTGCATGCGCATATTGGCAGCGAAGTGCACATATTCCAGATTTCACATATTCAACATTTGAGCGCCTCCACAACCGCATATACTGTACAGTATGTGTTTTCCTACTATGAATGTCAATGGTATCCAGTTTTCTTCAAAATGTCTTCTTTTGTGTTCAAAAGAACAAAAAACAAAAAAGAGGCAAACAGGTCTGGAACAAGTGAAGAGAGAATGATGAGAGAATTTACGTTTTATGCAAACTATCTCTTGAAATCTTTTGAATTTGTCAAGCTGCTGTGTTGAAAGAAACCATAGTAATGTTTTTCAGTGAATATTCAACTACTGAAAGAGATGCAGAGATGCAGCCACCACCCACAATCTCACTGTAACACCGTAGCAACCACCAATACAACCAACCAACTGCTTTTCAAGCTCATGGCAACTTTCTAAAACACTTTTAAAATCGCCCAGTGTTTAAAAAAATAAACAACTTCAAATGTAAAAAAATTTAAACTGTACGTGGGTCGAACACAGGACAAGAAGTGCAGCAACGCACCATACCGTGTCAATCTTTAAAAATCATGTTTTATCAACTTGTTTTTTTTATGAGTGTATGCACAGCGGCTGCACCATTTAGCATCTGTCCAAGGCACCCAGTTACAACGTGGGACCCTGTTAAAATGACTACTATGCTGCCATTGGCATATTTTAACAATATATTAAGTAACATTATATTTGCATATAGAATTTGCATATAGAATTTTGCAAGGATTCTGTTTGTGGACTTCAGTTCTGCCTTTAACACCATCGTCCCATCACTGCTTGAGTACAAACTGACCCAGCTGTCTGTTCCTAGCTCTGTCTGTCAATGGATCACCAGCTTTCTGACAGATAGACAGCAGCTAGTCAGAATGGGCAAAATCACATCCGACAGCCGCACCATCAGCACTGGTGCCCCCCAGGGATGTGTTCTTTCTCCACTACTCTTCTCCCTGTACACCAACGACTGCACTGCAAAAGACCCCTCCATCAAACTCATTAAGTTTGCAGACGACACTACTGTCATCGGCCTCATCCAGAACGGTGACGAGTCTGCATACAGACAGGAGGTGGAGCGGCTGGCGTTATGGTGCAGATACAACAACCTGGAGCTGAACACGCTCAAAACAGTGGAGATGATAGTGGACTTCAGGAGAAACCCCCCTGCACTCCCCCCACTCACCATCATGAACAGCACTGTGGCTGCAGTAGAGTCATTCAGGTTCCTGGGCACCACCATCTCTCAGGATCTAAAGTGGGACACTCATATAGACTCTATTGTGAAGAAAGCCCAGCAGAGACTGTACTTCCTTCGTCAGCTGAGGAAGTTCAACCTGCCACAGGAGCTGCTCGTACAGTTCTACTCAGCTGTCATCCAATCCATCCTCTGCACTTCAATCACCGTCTGGTTCGGCTCAGCTGCCAAAACTGACCTCCGTAGACTACAGCGAATAGTCCGGACTGCTGAACGAATCACTGGCACTACCCTTCCTACACTTCAAGAACTGTACTCTTCCAGAGTGAGTAAAAGGGCTCGCAAAATCACTCTGGACGCCTCACACCCAGCACACTACCTGTTTGAACTGTTACCGTCTGGTCGGCGCTTCAGAGCACCAAGCACAAAAACAGCCAGACACAGGAAAAGTTTCTTTCCTCAGGCTGTCCACCTTATGAACAGTTAAATATTCCCCTACTGTGCAATAAATATGTGCAATACTTTCTCATACGCACTTGTACACAGCACCTTATATCAATATACAATGCAATACTTTCTACATTCGCACTTGTACACAGCACCTTATAACCTGTATATTTATAACAATCTGTACATACAACTCAACATCCAGGTTTCTTCACTAACCGCATCTGTTTAATGTTCATCATTTTTTATTATTATTATTATTTTATTTTTTCAGATTATTTTGTGTTGTCACATGTCACTTTATGTACACTGGAAGCTTCTGTAGCCAAAACAAATTCCTTGTGTGTGTGAAGCACACTTGGCAATAAAACCGATTCTGATTCTGATTCTGATTCTGAATGTGTGCATCAAGTGTGTAACACCTTAAGTTGGCATAGATGATGCTGTGCTACTTGTCCTAGATAACTCAAGTAACTGCACTACAAGACCTTGACAAGCAACATGATAAAAAAAAAACCTCAGCAACAGGATAAAATCCATAAAGGAACTATAATACTCATAATTTTACAACTCCACTAGTGTTAAATGTTTGAGTTTTACCATTTCTGAATCCATTGTAGTGGGAGCACGTTTAGCTTAGCTTACCATAAATGAATTGGGTTAGACAGTTAGCATCTCACTCAAAAATGTCAAAAAGTTTTGATCATTTTCCTATTTAAAACCTGACTCTTGTAGTTACATAATGTACTACGACTGACAGAAAGTGTAGGCTGGGCTAATACGGCTATATAGGAACTATACTCTCATTCAGGCATAATAATCAAGAAACTGTTCTGCCATACCATGGATGCAGCAGACACAATGATATTGTCCAGTTTCTAACGGCTGGTGCAGGTATATTCAGCTACTGTATAGTATCATTGTTCTTGTTGCAGCCATGGTACAGCAGCAAGTTTCAATTCAATTCAATTCACCTTTATTTGTATAGCGCTTATACAATGTAGATTGTGTCAAAGCAGCTTCACATCTTTCTTGATTATTACTACTGTTTAACTCTAGGGGACTCAAATGCGAGCCTTGAAAATGAGCCTATTTTCAAAAAAGGTTGAGTGTTCCTTTAACAACGCCACAGCAAAGCCATAGCAAGCACATAGCAACATTCTAAAACCATGAAACGCCTTGACAATCATGCAAAACACCCTACAATCACAAAACAGGCTACACACATTGACGAACACAATATAACACCCCAGCAACCACATTAATAAAACAATAATAATAATAATAATAATAATAATAATAATAATAATAATAATAATAATAATAATAATAATAATAATCTCCCTGTACCACCCTAGCAACCACATAGAAACAAGATCACACCTTAGCAACAACCCAAAATGCTATAAAAGCACCCTAGTAACCATTCAAGAGGAACCAGAGACAAACAGTCAAACACACTTGTAAATACCCAAAATACACTAGCAAGCACTTTAAAGGCACCATAGAAATCAGTAACACCAGTCTGCAACCTCATAACAACATGCTCAAACACCTTAGCAACCACAAACCACATCAGGGTGGCACTGTGCAAATTTCTGGCTCATATTTGCCTAAGAAACATAAGATGAATTCTATTTTTTATGTTGAATACTAAAAATCCTTTTTGTTCACAATACTTCTAAGGCAACTAATGCACATACGCATGCCAACAGGGAGGAATAAACAGCTTAGAGTAAAAAAGTTGCTGCCAGGAGCGGCTGCGAGTGAATTCCTGTGGAGCCGATGACTAAGACACACAGCAGTGATGCGGCACCGCCTGCGAAAACAGTCCCTGGCCCGGATCCCCCTCCCAACACCATCCCCATATGCGCTGTACTGGGCCTGTGATTACTCCTAGTGTGAGATTGGCTGGAATTAGCTGTAGTGTAATTACTCCTGATGTGCTGCTGAGGGATCAGCCGGAAAATGCGGTTACTCCCACCAGTGTGGCGAGGGAATTAGGTGAAGTGTGGCGGCACAGAGGTGCTGCACTACATATGTGTGTGTGAGGTGGATGAGGCGAGAGGGAACTGGCCCATCTGTGTGATTAGATGGAGAACAACATGCCATTAGAGGTCAGGGGCTCCAAGGCTTTCAGCCATAGCAGGTGAGCCGGTGGATTATTACAATGCTGAGATGCCTGCTAACTCGTTCCCAGTAGTTTTCTCAGAACACCAGAAGAAAAAGTGGGAAAACAACAATGAATGACGAATGAAGCTAACAAAAGACGAAGATACTCTAGGTAAAAAAATGAGAAAGTAGGGATTTTCACAATGTGCCTAATCCCTGTTTTTGTGATTCTAAACACCACTTTTAGCCTTTGGAAATAGGTTTTACACTTGTAATTTAGATGTAGAGATTTTTACCCAGGAGTCCGTGTTCTAGAGCAGAGGTAGCACCACTTTAGTGGGGTTAACCCACACTTGTTAGTGCCAAAAATGCAGTGTTAGAATGCTAAAGCTAGGCAATCACATACCTCACATTACCATGCTTTGGAAACACCATGCATTGTATTGACCTTATGCATAAGTGCACTCATTTTTGCGATTGTTTTAGAACTTACGATTCATTCGCCTATGTAAGAAATTACTAGGAATAATAAACGGCAAAAAATGGTCAAACTACTTGCTCTACAAACAAGTTTTTGTATGACTATACAAACAAAGTTGAATAATATAGCAAGAAAATATCAGTTTGCAACATCAAGCAGCAGAACGAGCTGTTTTAACGTCTAACAAGTAATGGAAGTGAATCAGACCAGAAGTCTCGAGCCAAAAAGATTCAAATGGCTGCACCCGCTCGTACACGAAGAATCAAGGTGAATAGAAACAATCATTTCAGTCCTCAAGTAGAAAGTGTTTATTCGGCTGAAATACTATGCAGAGAGATAACTCATTTTCACATACATACTCACATACCCAGTTTGAAACCACACTGCAACACTTTACAACAACAACACAAAACAATCCAGCAACCACAAAGCAACAAGCTATGTAGGAAAACATTTTAACATCACACCAACTCAAAGCATGTGCACCCAAATAACAGCATGGTAAATCTTTCAGAATTCTAGACACCACATAACAACAACTAGGCAAGCACTTAAAAGATACTAGCAAATCCTAAGCAACATATTAACAAAGTCCCTTTAAGGCAAGTCATCTTTGAAATACCTCTCGGGCAGTATGCACGGGCATCCTGTCTAAATAGGGAAACATCAAATTCTCCAAAACTGCTTACGATTACATTACATATTTGGACACACCAATAAAATGAAGCAACAACTGCCTCATAAGTTTCATTTTTTAATGTTCGAATCAAACAAAATCTGCATTTTTTAGGGTGCCCAAGCTAATGCGCATGCACACTTGAAAGGAATGAGATCAAGACACCAACTCATTTATGGCAGTGTATCACATTATCATACTCTGGATAATGATCGTCAGATCGCACTGGTCTTCTGAAGTAATTCACAACTTGGTCTTGATGGCGAATCTCCTCCAGAAATGACAGCCACTCTTTGTTTATAAGTATGTGGATGTTTGAGAAGTTGCTGTCATGTGATCTGTGTTTGACAGGACTGACTGTACCTTACATTCGTTGAATAGTTTCATAGAAATTACAAAAAAAAACTTTTGTTTTTATGTGCACTTGGTTCATTTAAAAGAATGAATTTCAAGCTTTATTTGGATATAGTTCTTATGTCTGTGAAGCAAGCATTCACTGACATTCCAGTGTGTTTGTTGACCACAAAACCTGTCATAAAAGCTCACGTCTGGTCTGAGCTTCTCCCAGAGAAACATCAGTCTATAGCGATTGATGACTGGCTCCTGTACTAGAAGGTGGAGCTTTAATCGCTATATTGACCATTCCCCTTTTCCCCATTCAAAACTATATGAGTGACATGTCTTGTATATTCTATAGTCTATGATATTAATCACCAAATATTTACTTTAAGTTTTCAGCTAAATAAAAACATGTAGTTGCAAAGTTTGAGCTTCTGTAAAAATCAATCAATCTGGTGCATCACTAGCTATTTCTATACTCAGTTTGTAAACACCAACATGTGCAAACATTTTGAAAATGCCCATAAATAACCGAAAAGGATAAACTTGCAGAACAACCACATTGTAATACCGACCACTGTTTTGCTATTATTACCTCAAAGAACGGTCTTGACAATCTGAGCTCCCAAAGAGCAGTCTCGTGCTTTGAAAAGCCACCACATGTTCATTGCGCTTTGTCTTCATTTTCTGAGGCACCAGTCATTTTTATGTGGGAAAAAGGCTCACACTGGCTTCTCCTTCTGCAGCAAATTCCATTTTTGTTTTTGATATTTGCCACCAGTTTATCAGGAAGTGACGATTTTATTCTCTTCGACTGATTGAATGGAAACTGTGCTTTATTCGCAAATGCTTTATGCTATATTCAAGATTCCCGCATAACTCTCTAATTAGCATCTTTGGATGGAAATATGGCAAAAAGAGTTATTCTCAGAAAGACAGCAAACAGAAGTAAAAACAGCTGTGCTTAGCATCATTCCTTCATCAAGATATGAGTGTGTGAGCATTAGTGCTGTAAAATGTCAAGCTTTGATGTGCGCGTGCTCGTCGCATGCTTTTGAGATTGCGGGTGGTGTGGATGTGAGAGAAAAGAAGATAAGGAGATGTAAATGTCAAGTGCTCTGCCTAGTGAGGGCTTTGATCCTGACTGGGGTCTGCGTACCTGAGATTACCCTTCTCTGCAGAGCGCAAACCTGCTCTGCCGTGACCACCAGGCCAAATCCAGATGGCAATACAATCTAGAGAAAGCTAAACATAGTGTCGGGCAGCTACATTGAAACTGTGAAATTAGAAAAAAAAACTATATGAAGAATTCTGAATAGTGATGGTTTGTTATTGTATGATTTGTTCGAATTGAATGACTCTTTATGGTGAATGAACCTCAAGTTGTATCAAGGTGTGATTCGTTTATTATGCACGCAACATCCTATTGGATCTGTACAAGGAACAGAAACATAAAATTAACCTTTGAGTCCATGAGACCTCAGTCCATATACACTCACCGGCCACTTTATTAGGTACACCTTACTAGTACCAGGTTGGACCCGCTTTTGCCTTTAGAACTACCTTAATCCTTCGTGGCATAGATTCAACAAGGTACTGGAAATAGTCCTCAGATTTTGGTCCATATTGACATGATAGCATCATGCAGTTGCTTCAGATTTGTCCAAGTTTTGTGAGCCTGTGTGAATTGTAGCCTCAGTTTCCTGTTCTTAGCTGACAGGAGACCTAATAAGGAGGCCGGTGAGTGTAATCTGGTTGTAAATCACATGATATGACAGTAGCCTTTCAAACATAAACAGAAAATAATTAAGAATTATAATCATACTTTACAATAAGGTTTTATGTATTTACTAAAATAAACAATACTTTTACAGCATTTATTAATCAGAGTTCAACATTTACTAATGCATTATTAACATCCAAAGTCATGCTTGTTAACATAAGTTAATCCACCGTGCGTTAATGTGAACTAACACTGAACAACTGTATTTTCATTAACAAACATAAACAAATGCTGTAACAAGTGCATTGTTCATTGTTTGCTCATGTTAGTAAATGCATTAGTAAATGTGACTAAAATGTCTTACAAACAAGCATATAGTTTTGTTTTGTTAGTTTTTTTTCAATAATGTGATGTATTCTGGTCTGACATTGCATTTTCTTTTTTCGTACACTTTATACGGTGAAATTCTACCATGATGGTTCTTTTTGCATAACACTTAATGTGGTAATAACAAGTTATAGGTGGTTAATGTTTTAAATTAAGTAAATTAAATATAATATGACTGTCTGTAAATTCTCCATTAATGACTGGACTATTACACATTCTTGGATCAGTTGTAATTATTTTCTATAAGTGAAGTTTAACTAATTTGGAGAGGATCACGTGCTTACGATTGATCGTCTTGAAGAATCACCCACCCCTACTCCCCCTCCTTTTCAGATGGACCGCACGGCAGCTCAGTGATTCACACTGTTGCTTCACAGCAACAATATCTCCAGTTAAAGTCCCTACTAAACCAGTTGACATTTCTGTGTGGAATTTGCTCGTTCTTCCCGTGGTCTCTTAGGTTTTTCCATGGGTTCTCTATTTTCCTCTAAAAACACACAACCTAAGTAAATTAAACATACCAAATTGATACCATAGCCAAGCTTTTAGCAAGCGTACATCTCTCCTTAGCCATCCTATATCTGTCATTAGCCAGAAATGAGTCGGGGAAGTTCATCAAGATCTACCTGAGCTCAAACTCCCCTCTCGGCCTGCAAATGGGAGGAAGCCCAGGGCTAAAGGATCTCATAAGCTCCAGGCTCTCTCCCGGGACAGCATGCCAAACCAAATCATCAGCTGATGTGTGAACTCTTGAAATTATTTTTTAATATATAGAAATATCTCTATACATGAAGCTCTAATGTTTCTCATGTATTATTTTTTTTTGCTATTACTTACAGTTCATCTCTATGTAAATACATAAAAACAGCAATTCTGGACCAGTACAGAAAAAATGGATATTATGTAATAAAAACAAGCAACTCAGGCACAAATAATAGGACTTGAAGATAGACTGTGTAGGCTGTAATACTCAGCAGCGTCTCATCATTTAGCTTTAGTTTATAAGGTCTTATTTGAACTTTGATAAACGCTTGTGGGGTGGCTCAGTGGTTTGCACTCTCGCCTCACAGCAAGAAGGTCACTGGATTGAGTCCCGGCTGGTTCTGCTCCAGTTTCCCCCACAGTCCAAAGACATGTAGTATAGGTGAATTGGGTAAACAAAATTGGCCGTAGTGTATGAGTGTGTGTGTGTGAATGTGAGAGTGCATGAGAGTGTGGTTGGAAGGGCATCTGCTGAATAATACATTTGCTGGAATAATTGGCGGTTCATTCCACTGTGGGGATCCCTCATACACAAGGGACTAAGCCAAAGGAAAACTACTGAAAGAATAAATTTTTGTGCAAGTAAATGTGCTGTGGAATTTGGCCCTTAACATGTAACATTTTAAACTAATTCAGCAACACTGGTGGCTGTTTAATGAAATGCAGCCAGAAATGTATTGCACATGCTTCATGATTTCTCTCCAATTGTTATGAGAGCTAAAAATGTTGAACTTATTTAAGGTGGCATGGCACATGCGTTTGCAAACATAAGATGCCATGCTCATTTGTGGTGTTTTTATTACTGTATTTCCTCCGTTTCTATTCTGACTATGAAACAATAACCTGTATTACAAACTATTACCACTCTTGTTTCAAGTAATGTGAAAGAAATTCAAAAGAACGTTTGCCCTTTATCCTTGCAAAATGTTTGTGCTCAAAAATACACTCTAACCTAACTTCAAGCCTAAAGTACCATATAAGCAAGAACAGTGTGTGCACTGTCCGCACAAAAGAAGAAATAAAATAAAGAATGATCTCTTATTAGAAAAGGAACACCTTTTTTCATTGAAAAGACAAGCTAAAGGGATCAGGCTGAAAGAAAATGTTCAAAACCCTTCCTAAGAACATTTTATCGGAGCACACCAGTGGGGTGGAACAAACTGACGGCGGAGGAAGAGCAACTCTTATTTTATTAAAGCTGTTCCTAGCCAGACAGGTAGATATCAAACTAAGCAGTGCTGCTTTAGTTCCCCTTTACAGGCGGATAGAAAACCAGGTAAACCCTCCTTTATCTGTCAAACGACAGAGGACACAAAGAGAAAGAGAACAAGAGCTCTTGAATTCTTGAATCAAAGTAACAGCTCGCTTCACCGAGCAAACAATTCAAAGGAACCGTATTGTCTATCTTGTTATCTGGAGTTACCACAGGGTGGTCCATTCTCTTGGAAAAAGCTCTACATATTGGAAGGTCCGACCTTTTCCTGTTAAAGACCACACGAAATTGTGATTTCTTTCATGTTTTGATGTATTGTCTATTAGAACAGGAACAGGGTGGGATTTATTGAAGGGCTGGCCAATAACTTTAGTCCTGCTCCAGCTGGCAAATTGTCAATAACATCACAAATAAGCAGAAAGAGACATACATATACAGATTTGACTGTGAAGAAAATTTTATAGTGCTATTGTGAATATTTGTACCCAGATACAGATATTAGACTACCATGTTCACACACACCACACACATTATCTGAGTGTCTGACAGGCAAGCTGACAGCAGTATCACTGATCACATACGCGCACACACACACACACACACACACACACACACACACACACACACACACACACACACACACACACACACACACACACACACACACACACACGCACACACACACACACACACACACACACACACACACACACAGACACACACAGACACAGATACACATACACACACTGTACAGAACAACCAGCTCTTCTAACTGCAGTCCCGAGCTTTCCCTCACTGACTGCCGAAGAGACACGACTCATTACTGCCATTAATCGCTTTGATGCATGGACTGGGGCAAAAACATTTTCTTTTCGATTAGGGGTGTTCAGTTTTTTTGTGTGTGAACGCCTAGCATGGCTTAAGGTGAGACACTGCAAGCAAAAACAGTTTTGGGGCTTTTCCCAAGGCATTATTTCAAGCATGTACATTTTTACCTGTTTCTTTTGTCACATCTGAAGATTTCAATTAAAATATATTTGTTTAAAGGCTGTTTTTTTCAAAGCTAAGTATTAGCTGTGACTTTTTGTCTTCATAATCAGTTTGATCTAATGAGGAAAGGTAACTATTTTACTTTTTGTTAATTCGTATGAATTCATTCATTCATTCATTTTCTTCTTGCTGTGAGGCGATAGTGCTACACACTGCACCACCGTGACACCTGTATGAGTTCATTCATACGAAAATGTAAGATTTTAAAAAGGAGGTGTGGCTCCAAATCCCACCCCTAAATCTAACCATCATTGGAGGATAAGCATATCGTACTAAACTGTAAGAATGAGATCAAATGAATTCATACGAAATAGCCACTAAATCAAAAAATTACGAACTGCTGTGAGATAGCATTGCAATAACACATCTAATGTTAAGTTAAGATATGGGATAGGATTATGGGGTCTGAAATATGGTCATGCAGAATAAAGTGCAAAAGGCATTTTTTTCATATTCATATCCTAAAAAATGGTCACCGAGCATATGTATTAATAAGTCCACTGCATAAAAAAAATCTGAATAGTCAAAACACAAATAAAACACTTTCAACAGAAGCTTAAAATGAAATAAAAAAAAATATACAAATATATATCCAAATGTTGAGGACGTATTTTTATGTGTATACATTTTGGACAAAAAAATGCAATGAACTTAAGGCATAGGTTATAATAAACATGCAAATTTGAGTAATATTCAGCTAATAAGCAAGTACTTAATGGTAGTTAATAGCAGCACTTACATCTGTATTCTAAAGGTTTTAACAGAGGTATATACTCATACATAAATTACATCCTTAGTCACATTTCAGTTGACTTATTTTTTCTGAATAAAGGAGTAATAAAAACAGATACCCTAATCCCATTTGATAAACAAAAACTCCTTTGACTCTAATACATCAAAAACCCAATAAGAATTTTAAACCAGATTTCATTCAATGTTGTGTGCTACAGTAGAAATGTAGGCAAATCAGCCCAAGATTAATAAATACTTAATTTGCATATTTAGAAATAGCTTTAAAAACATTTTATATAAAAAAGCTTTCAATTCTTAAAGTAATCAATCAATCAGTAATTATGATCTCAACTGTTAGGGTTTCTTTGTTTGTTTTATTCACCTGCAATGTCTTGCCTTAAACGGACCTGCATTTTTCAAGTGGAGGTCATTGACCAAACTCACTGACAGTGAGCAGAGAGAGAAATGGACCGTGCAGATGATAACAGATGTAATATTGCACTCACATGATAGTAGGCGATGGCCTCTCGATCCAGGGCTCGACTGACGGCCACATCTCCTGACAGTCGGTTGATGCTGAACACACCTTTAGGGTCTTGATCTGCTCCCCGTCCCGTCAGACGGAAGATGTGTTCTTCCTTCATGTCAGATGAGACCACCTGTGTGATAGGATAGAACCCAATCACACATTAAAGTTAACATTAATTGAAATGTACAGTTACAAAACTAAAACTAAAAACTACAGATAATGCAATACAATGCAATTAATACAATTATTTTACAACAACTGACTTAATAATTGTAATATAATAGATTTTTTAATGTATATATTTTTTGATTGTTTTATTATGATTACATTTTAACATTCCTTTAGATCACAGGTGTTAAACTCAGTTTCTGGAGGGCTGCAGCTTTGCACAGTTTAGTTACAACCCTAATAAAATACACCTGATCAAACTAATTCAGTCCTTCAGGCATGTTTAAAACCTAGAGGTAAGTGTGTTGAAGCAGGGTTGGAACTAAACTGTGCAGGGCTGCGGCCCTTCAGGAACTGAGATTCACACCACTGTTTTAAAATCTAGCATCCAAAATATATTATTATTATTATTATTAAAAGCTAATTTTAAATGTCAAGAAATGCTACAATAGCACAAAATACTATTATTATTAATATTATTAATATTATTATTATTATTATTATTATTATTATTATTATTACAAACATATACAATTATTACAACTTGTAAAAAAATTATGGCAAAAATCTTAACTAAAACTGTGATAAAAAAGAATAAAAAATAATACTTGCTAATTAAAGCTAATTTTAAATGTCAACAAAGGCTACAATAGTACAAAATTATTATTATTATTATTATTATTATTATTATTATTATTATTACTATTATTATTATTATTATTATTATTACAAAACATATACAATACAACTGTAAAAAAAAACTATGAAAAAAATGGCACTAAAACTGCAATAAAACTTGTAGCTAATTAAAAATGAGAAATACTACAATACTGCAAAATATTGAAAACAGATTTTTTTAATTCATGTTATTATTATTATTATTATTATTATTATTATTATTATTATTATTATTATTATTATTATTATTATTATTAACGTATTATTAAAAAAACGAAGAAAACATTGTATACTTGCTCATTTCAAATGTCAATTAATACTACAATAGTACAAAAATATTACTATCATTATTTTATTATTATTATTATTATTATTATTATCATCATCACAAAACATATACAATTAATCAGGGGCGTAGTGGACATTTATGGTCTGTCTAAATGGTTTGTCTCTAAAAGCGAGGGGGACGGATTATACATCTATACAATCTATATTATACAATTATTTATACATCTTATAAAAATCTGAACTAAAACCAATAAAAAACGAATAAAAATGTAATACTTGCTAATTAAAAGCAAATTTTATGTAAAATACTACAATAGTACAATTATATTATTATTATTATTATTATTATTATTATTATTATTATTATTATTATTATTATTATTACAAAACATATACAATACAACTGTAAAAAACAATGGAAAAAACCTGAACTAAATAATAATAATCTAATCTATAAAATTAGACAAACATTTTTTAAAAGATCAGCATCAGTCAATCTACAAAACAGTTGGTGTGTAGATTTGCCATGTGTTTGAGCAGTACTCACATGCGACTGGATAAATGCAGCAAAGTCCAATGTTTTTCACCAGAGTGTTGCAAGTTAGAAGCAAAGGAAACAAGAACTGTTAATTGCACAGCCCCACACAGGCAAACACAATTATGAGTGAACATAACATGCACACATGCCATATATACTTCCATTCGCTTCATCTCTCATTTTATATATAGATTCTGAATTATTTACCAAATGATTCTCGCAGACCAGGATAAACACACTGTAGGAAGTCTAAAACAGCGCTCTCCGCATGATTAAGTTAACTCCGTGCCTTAATATAGTAGCTGAGGCTTGTAAACGAGATCCATTTGTATATTAAAAACAATTTATATTGGCTAGTGTGACCAGTGCTACCACCTGCAGTTCGTTCGGCTTTTGTGTAAGTAAATTTTTGTGCAAATTAGATTGCCGCAACTTCCCTCGCTAATGAAAGCTCAGTTATTACCTAATGACTTTAAATACAAATGAACAATAGCCCCTTTTATGAACCCCCTTTTGTTCAAAAGAAGCCTTCTAACGGCTGTATTTATCTACAGCAATAAACCCTGGTGTGCGTATCGAATAACAGAGGCTGCCCACCTTGAACCCACCCGTATCTTGTAATTAAGCTTAAGACAAAATATCCCATTTAGAAAATGAATCCGAGCAAAGTAATTGTCCACACGAAAAGCCCCTGTTAGCTTTATTTATCTTCCCCACACAGATCCTTTCTGCCAGATCATACACTAATACTGTTTTTCTCCTTTATAATTACAGGCTCTGTTAACTCAAGGAACATTATTATTATTCCGAGAAATGCACCGAGTGCTTTCTCTAAGACTCTTGCGAACACAAATGTAGGCTTCACCGGAGGAGGCCTTGAAATCCTGCTGTATTTACTGTGGCCGGCAAATAGCTGTGAAATTGCAGAATTTTATAGCACAATGAGAGCTGTCTTGTTTGGTGGAAGGCCCGTTAATATACGCGTAACATGGATTAAAGAGGATTGTAAAAACACAAATCAAAGAGTCATGCTGACAGAGACACTAGCACACACATGGGCCTACTGTACTGTATAGGCTCACATTTACATAACATACAGTCAGTTATGTTGAAATTAAAGCTAGTTAACTTAAAAAAACAAACCTTGACAACAAGATTTTTTTTTTTTTTTGTAAATACCTCTTTCGGTTTTTGTTATAGAAAAATATTAGCTTGTTAAGTACACTAGGACAAAATGTTTTTGGCTAAATTAAATTATAGCCTAGCCTTATTTGACTTTTTGTGCTAAAATGTTTGTGTTTTGCCAGGTAGATAGGCTGAAGACATCCTAGTCCTCAAAGATAAATACTTTATAATGCTATTGCTTAAATATGCTAGGTTGTAAATGTAAAGTGCATCCGGAAAGTGTTTATAGCGCTTTACCTTTTCCACATTTTTTTTTACGTTACAGTCTTATTCCAAGATTGATAAAACTCATTTATTTCCTCAAAATTCTACACACAATAGTCCATAATGACAACGTGAAAAATTTTTTTTGAAATTGTTGCAAATTTATTAAAAATAAAAAACATCAAAAATCACATCTATACAGAAGTATTCACAACCTTTGCCGTGAAGCTCTAAATTAAGCTCAGGTACATTCTGTTTCCACTGATCGTTCTTGAGATGTTTTAGCAGCTTTATTGGAGTTCACCTGTGGTAAATTCAGTTGATTGGACTTTTTTTAAAAAGGCATACACCTGTCTATATAAGGTCCCAGGGTTGACAGTGCACGTCAAAACACAAGCCAAGCATGAAGACAAATTAATTGCCTCTGTAGGCCTCCGAGACAGGATTGTCTTGAGGCACAAGGCAGGGGAAGGTTACAGAAAAATTTCTGCTGCTCTGAAAGTTCCAATGAGCACAGTGACCTCCATCATCTGTAAGTGGAAGATGTTTGGAACCACCAGGACTCTTCCTAGAGCTGGCCGGCCATCTAAGCTGAGTGATCGGGTGAGAAGGGTCTTACTCAGGGAGGTGATCAGTAACCCGATGGTCACTCTGTCTGAGCTCCAGCCTTCTTCTGTGGAGAAAGGAAAACCTTACAGAAGGAAAACCATCTGCGCAGCAGTGGCCAGACGGAAGCGACTCGCCACCTGGAATTTGCCAAAAGGCATCTGAAGGACTCTCAGACCATAAAAACTGAATTCTCTGGTCTGATGAGACCAAAACTTAACTCTTTGGAGTGAATGCCAGGCGTTACGTTTGGAGAAAACCAGGCCCCGCTCATAACCAGGCTAATACCATCCCTACAGTGAAGCATGGTGGTGGCAGCATCATGCTGTGGGGATGTTTTTCAGCAGCAAGAACTGGAAGACTAGTCAGGATAGAGGGAAAGATGAATGCAGCAATGTACAGAGACATCCTGAATGAAAACCTGCTTCACAGTGCTCTTGACCTCAGACTGGGGCAACAATTCACCTTCCAGCAGCACAATGACCCAAAGCACACCCCCAAAATATCAATGTAGTGGCTTCACAACAACTCAGTGAATGTTCTTGAGTGGCCCAGCCAGAGCCCAGAGCTAAATCCTATTGAACATCTCTGGAGAGATCTAAAAATGGCTGTACACTGTCGCTTCCCATCCAACCTGATAGAGCTTGAGAGGTACTGCAAAGAGGAATGGGCAAAAATTCCCAAAGACAGGTGTGCCAAGCTTGTGGCATCATATTCAAAAAGGCTTGGGGCTGTAATTGCTGCCAAAGGTGCATCAACAAAGTATTAAGCAAAGGCTGTGAATACTTATGTAATTTTTTTTTTCATTCTTCTTTTCAAAAAAAAATCCTCAAAAAATCTTTTTTCACATTGTCATGATGGGGTATTGTGTGTAGAATTTAATGAGAATAAATGTAGAATAAAATAGTGTAGAATAAATGAATTTAATCCATTTTGGAATAAGGCTAACATAACAAAAATATGGAAAAAGTGAAGTGCTATGAATACTTTCCGGATGCACTGTAATTAACATACTTAGCATGACAAAATGTTCAACTACGCAAGGCTAAAATACAAACAGTGTTGTATTTTAGCATTAAAAAAGGTAAATTGTGCTTGGCTAAATTATCTTAGCCTAGCATATTTTATTGTCTTAATAAACCTGCTGTTTAAAAAGAACTCATAAGAGCTTGCGCTTCCTTTTGATATTTCATTTCCTTTTGATATTTCAATTTTGCTAGGCTACAGTTTACATGGCTAGCTTAATTAGCCTAGCATAATGTAACACTTTCTTTTCATGCTAAACTACAAAAAGTGCTGTTTTTTAACATGTAAAACAGATCAATTTTGCTTGGCTAAGGTTAGTGTCTAGGCCTAGCATACTTCACAAATAGAAATGTTTGTCTCTATAATCCTAAAATGATTGTGTTTAACTTACAGTAGCACACTAGCACTTAGACTAGACTAGCATAACTGTACCCTTTTTCATGCTAGAAATGCAATAAACTGTTATATTTTAGCATGACATGTTTAAGCTAATTATGTTATAGCCTAAAACAAACCTTAGTGATCCAATTATTCACCTGATAACATTCTTACAATGTTTCCTCCCATTTAACATATGCCTGGGGATATTTTTACAGAAGATTTGTCTTCAGTATAAAGATATTGACTGCACATACAGATACACATATACATAGACATAACCATTTTCTGCATTCTCATTAAATTATTCCATGATTTAACAAAATAACACGTATAATTGAATACAGATGTTGTAATGTAACCCAGTTGCCCATAAATAAATATTCATGTGTTTGCAGAAAGGGTGCTGGCAGAAAGGCTAAATTGAAGTTCAGCTTGACAAGATTGAACCAACTAAGGCCAGCAAAACAGCAGTTTTAAACTGTTTTCTTCCAGCAGTTTTTTGCAGCATCTACCAAAAAAATAACACACACACACACAGGCAGGAAGCCCAGCAAAGTACTTTCCTATAGAGCAGGTACACCTGTGACACAGTCATGATTGAATCCCACTGCAGGTCATCTGTAAATTAACTCTTCTGCCCATTGCAAGAGAGCCAAAAGATACCCGAACAAACTGCAGTGTCGCCTGTTTACAGCAGACCCACACCGCAAGAGTCCGTCAAGCTCAGTTCTTCTTTGTCTTGTCTGCGAGTCGTGTCTGTTTTCCACCCACACTGCTTTCGGCCTTGTGAAGAACTGCTTAACGGCTCCAGGTTTGTCTTGTGAGGGGTTGCTATGGAGCTTGTTTTCGTTCTGCTGTTTGCTGCGCACAGCTGCGATATTGATCCGATAGAACAATAAAACACAACTTTTCTCTCTGTACTTCAGAGGCGCTTTATTAAAGGTGCAATGGCCTCCTTCAGCACGAGAATTAGAAGGCAACAGTAAGAAAAAAGGAGCCAAGACTTTACAGGAAAAAAGTGGAAAAGGGGGTAAAAGCAGCAATGTGAGAGCAGAAATTGGGCTTTTTTTATGGAAACCTTATCAGATTTTCACATTCTTCAGTAGCATATGTCATCACAGTTGGGTAAACTAGTGAATAAGAGAATTCAACAAATATATATACAGTTCAAGTCAAAATTATTATCCCCCATGAATTATTAGCCTCCTGTTTATTTTTTTCCCAATTTCTGTTTAACGGAGAGAAGATTTATTAACACATTTCTAAACATAATAATTTAATAACTTATTTCTAATCACTGGTTTCTTTTATCTTTGTCATGATGACAGTAAATAATATTTGACTAGATTTTTTCAAGACACTTCTATACAGCTTATCTAGGTTAATTAGGTTAACTAGGCAAGTTATTGTATAATGGTGGTTTGTTCTGTAGACTATAGAAAAAAACATAGCCTAAAGGGGCTAAAATTATTGACAAGTTAAAAAAAATGCTTTTATTCTAGAATAGAAAATAAAAAATAAAGGGGGGCTAATAATTCTGACTTCAACTGTATATTTGTATGTTCGAGTAATTAAAATGATCCAACTACTTAAAAACTGTGCCCAATTTTTTGCATATGAGTTTGCTGGACAGTATTTCACTGACACTGAAGTACAGCAGAACCAGAAGACACTATTTCACTGCTAAGGAGAAAAAGAAAGCTCTCTCTCTCTCTCTGTCTGCCTCTGTCTCTCTCTCACACACACTTTGGACCTTTGAACTGCTGGCATGTTTGGTAGGTAACTTTTCCTCTCCATCACTATTAAAGCGATACTTGTGGATCCCATGTGTCTGTAGAGCGAGTTTTCAATGTGCGCTTTATTATGTGCATATAGACTTATACTGCACATTCTTTGGTGTCTGTGTCACTCATTGGTGAATGGCACTGACAGTTTTAGAGCCAATCGCAGCCCTTTCTGTTGAGCACAATAAACACAATGACCAATCATAGGGATGTAAGAACACGCTCAAGAACGCTCAAAAAGCAAGAGGAATAATATTTACATTTGTTTATTTGCTATAAATGCTCATGTTGAGTTTTCTTTGAACAGGTAAAATTAAAGAAACAGTTAATATATCTGACTGCTTCTATCAAAGGACAACATTATATTACAAATAATATACTGTTTAATATTAATATATTTTAAAACTTTAATTCAAGAATTCTTGTGTTGAGAAGAAAAAAATACAATTGTATATGGAAAGCATCACCAATCCACCGTGATGCACCTTGATAGTGAACTGAACCGAATTGATGAGATGAATATTGTAACCAAACCGAACTGTGAGACAAGTGTAGGTTCAGACCCCTACTACTAGTGAGAATAATAAAGGCAGCCAGAAGAGAGATTAATGTCAAATTTACTATCCTGTAGACGCTGCAGTAAAAACAACTTATGATTTAATAGATACATAAAAAAATATATATTATAATTTTTTATATGTATTTATTTAAAACTTTCAAGGATTTAACATGCTGACGATGTGTGTCTTGTGAAAAGTGTCCATTGTTTATCAGGGAAAATTGTGGCAAGACAAGTTGCCTCTTCTAAAATTTTTGCTAAGCACCACTTAGTTGTTCCTAGAACTTCCAGGGTCAAGATGGAGGAAATGGAAGTCCAGGGAGGGAACAGAAGGAGATAAAAGAGGGAGGGAATGGGAAAAAGTGGAGAGTTTTGTGTGTGTGTGTTTGGTGGCCAACAAGAGTGGAGAGAGAGGTAACGAAAAGTGCAAGGTTAAAGAGCTGTTGTTGTTGTTGTTTTTAAAAGTGTGTGGAAGACTGTGACGTGTAGAGTGTGCCCAGGCAACTTATTAGGAGTGATCATTGTGTCTAAACGGTTTTCTGGATCCTCAATAGAGTTGAGGCAAAGTTGAATCCTTTCTTAAAGTCAGTAACGGAGAAGTTGGTAGGGAAAAAACTTGACGAAGGGAATTCTGTCATGGGGTAGACCTGTACTAATTGACGATGCGGTTTAAACCTGGGTCAGTGTCCTTGGGATTCACTCATACACCCCAGCTATTCATGAAAATCTTGCACACATTGCAACACACTATCAAAAGCTTTTGGTACATTTCTCTCTCTCTCTCTCTCATAATGATGCACTGTTGCTATAAGGTTACTTGAATGTCATTATCAATAACCCCTCATTTTTTTTTAATTATCTAAATAACTAAATAAATAAAATAATAAAAACTAAAATAATAAAAAATTGAATGGCTGTTATCAGTGGTTATTAACTGATAGATATGGGCCAGTAGGGGCCTTCTGCGCCAACTGGTAGGCTCGGAAGGCTGTTATCATCCATCCACATGGTTAATCAGCTAATTTTAATTAATGAGAATTTAATTGTATTTTATTAACATTTACCCCTACCCCAACCCTAAACCCAACTGTCACAGTGATGTAAAAACAGATCTGGATCTGGAGTCTTTTCTATTAGTATAGCTGATTAATGTGGATGTAAAAGCCTTCTGAACCTACCAGAAGGCCCCTACTGGCCCATATCTATCAGCTGATAACCACTGATAATGACCATTCAATCGCGTGATAACATTCGAAGTTGGTGGCGTGTTTCTGGTATTTATCAGATAATGGGGAACAAATGCTTTTGGAAGATTTTGATCTTCATTGGGCAAATGGCTCACTGTGTTCAATAGTGTGGACACTGAGTGTGAGAGTATTTTAAACATGTAAAAGTGCAGAATGTTTTCTATGAGGGTTGGGTTCAGGGGTAGTATTGGGGTAAGAGGACATAACATGCAGTCTATACAGTATAATCATTACGTCAACAGAAATCCAAGGAAGTGAAATGGCAATAATAGTGTAATTCTTAAAAATAAAAAAATGGATGGATGGATGGATGGATGGATGGATGGATGGATGGATGAACAAAAATATGGATGATGGATGAATAGACAAAATATGGATGGATGGATGGATGGACAGATGGAAAAAAATATGGATGGATGGACAAAATAAGGATGGATGGATGGACAAAATATGGATGGATGGATGGAAAAAAATACTGATGGAGAGATGTTAAAAATATTGATGGACAAATAGAAGGATGGACAGACAGATGGACGGATGTATGTATGATGAACAAATGGATGGACAGATGGACAAAAATATGGAAAAACACAGATAGACTAAGGAACAAAAAATACTGATGGAGAGATGGACAATATGGATGGATGGATGGACAGATGGACAAAATATGGATGATGGCCGGACAGATGGACAAAAATATTGACGGATGGATGGAAAAAAATATTGATGGACAGATGGACAAAAATACTGATGGAGAGATGGACAAAAATATTGATGGACAAATGGAAAGACGAACAGATGGACGGATGGATGTATGGATGGATGAACAAATGGATAAAAATACTGATGGACAGATGGACAAAAATACTGATGAACAGATGAATGAATGGAAGGATGATAAACAAATGAATCTTATGAACAACAGCAGCACGAGACAATATCCCCCTGAAACCCTGTATACACACTCTTCATACTAAGCATGCCATACTGAGGCTCACTTTTAAACCCAATCCACCTAATGTGCTCCATGATTGCAGCCGTCAATCTTCCTGTACAGAATACAAGGAACTGTCTAAAAGTGACAAGACAAGTTAAGCATGATCAAGGCTAGCGGTGAGGTCTCAGTGAAAATAGCAGCCAAGCAAGCAGATCTCAGACGCCGCTTGGCTGCTCACAGGTGGTGCTTTATTTGAACGTACAAACAAACACATGTACACAAACACACACAAGCCTACACAGCCTCCCCTGGCTTTCTTCTCAGTCATTAGATGTCAGCGAACAGCCCTGGGGGAGACGCTCACCTATTTCTATCAGCTCTCATTAGGAGCAGGGAGGACATGAAAGAGCAGCCGTTTCTTGCCATTGCTTGTATGTGACAGGGAGGAGGAACCCGACTCCGACTTCTCTGACAATCCAGCACTGAAGGGGAGGAGAGGATAGGTCCTCACTTTCGTATTCTTTCCCTTTTTCTTTCTGCCTTGATAGCTTTCGGCTGTACAAGCACTGCAGTGGTGTGTAATCTCCCTTGAATTACGGATGCTTGACTTTGAATAGAAATTGGTGTCTGTGTATTAGACACAGAGTACTTAACTTTCAGTTTGAAAACAATCCAAAATAAAGCAAGAACTGAGTGGTGTTTGCTGATGGAAGCTCGCTGTTACAATTGGTCATAATCAGGTCCTGGGTTCTAATAACTTTTTGATTGTAGGTATTTAAGTGTGCATAAAATGTTCCAAAAATAACAGATTATGAGCCCTGGTGAAGAATTGTGTCCTGTTACAATTTGGATATATCTATGAACTATTAAGTATTTTGGATGATTGGAATCTTGCTTACACCTGGTGTTTCAATGTACAATGTCAAAAGGGATAGTTTAAGGATATTTAAATCATAATCTTTTTTCTTTCTGTTAAACACAACAGGGGGGGGGAGATACTTTTAAAGACAGACCATTTAGAAACAGGTGATTAATAATTATATGAATGCAATCATTTTTTAAAATATCTTATTTTGTGTACAACAGAACAAAGAAACTCATACAGATTTTGAACAAGTAAATGGTGAGTAAATGGGTAATTTGGGTGAACTATCCTTTAAATTGGTGTATGAATAGGGATTTCACAATATCTTTAAAGGGTTACTAAACATCAGAACAATGTTTTTGAGATGTTGACAGTCATATATATGTCCCACGTTGCTAAAAACTCAATTAGGACACACATATTTCACTAAAAAGGGAAAATTGGTTGTTTTTGCGTTATTTCGAGCAAATTAGTTCTTCAGGTTTGAAAAGAAATTTTGAAGTGGCGTCACAGCGATGAGATACTTGAGTAAATTCCAGCGTGGAGACTGGATGTCTTGTGTTTTCAGCATTAATTCATGAAAAAGACTTGGTTCGAACCAATCAGCGTGCTCTATTGTGAATGAGGTGCAACTTCATTAATCTGCATGATATAGCTTCAAACAAGTGGAAGAAGAAGAATTGTTCTGTAATATGGATCATCAGTGTTGCATTTATAAATGTGCCACAACGAAGCATGTTTCCATTTTTCCTGCGAGGAGAGCACCGATCTGTAAGGATTTTTTTTTACCCGAGAGCTTTTTGCATCTGGAAATGGTAAAATCCGGATTTTTGCCACTCATCTTCTTTTTAAAAAAGATGCGGTTCCAGTTTGCGTTGATTGTCCTGTCTCTACAGATTTGGTAAGTGTGTGATCAATGTCTTTGTTTATGTTTATTCAGTTGGCAAAGTTAGTTTGTATCGTCAGCAGTACTCAGTACTACAGTTTTTAAAGACATCCTTAGTCAAAATGATTTAGTTACTAAGTTCACAGTATGTTAATATCACTACAATATTAAAGACTGAAAAATCCACTGCAAATGCTGCTCTCCAAATGTAAACACCTTAACTAAACTATTCTCATCATGTAGGATTTTCACCACATTTTGTGACAGGATAGTCTATACACACACGGCTGTTTGAAGCTATTCTCTGCATCTACCTAGAAATGCAGAGGGTTTTTTTTCTCCCATATGGCATGCTCTTCTAGCAGTTCCTCGCATCCAATATCTAATTTGTCAGGGGGCATGCATGAATTGTTCCTGAATGAAAGTGAAAGTGCCAAACTGCAGTTAAAGTTGACAAATTAAGAAAACACCTGAAATTACATGAAACTCTGGAGGAAATGTGGATAGCGTGGTGATACAGTGACGTTAATTGAATTATGTGCTATAACATGTAAAACGGGATCATGAAAGGAACATATAAGCAACTCATGTAAACACCTTAGTTTTATTATTGTCTTTTTCAGAATAAGGTAAATAATTTGATTACTGATGTCCATGTAAACGTAGTCACTGTCTATCCCCCTTGCGTCTGTGTTTGTGTTGCCGCTGTGAAAATCAGCTGTAGCAACAAAGTCACCGTTTACACTACTACGTTTTAGTTTTAAAACGCACAAGTTTTACCATCCGTCCACACTACGCTGGAGTTTTCGAGCCCCGACAACAGAGCATTTTGGAAACGCTGGAGAGGCCGTTTTCATTCTAAAATGCTGCTGCTCCTTCTCAGTGTGGATGGGGTAAAACAGAGACATCTGAAAACAGAGGCAGGGCTGCTGACATTCGCCTATCAGATTGGGGCTTTTTCGTCAATATTTAGTAGCCTACACAGTTCAGTCCTGCATCCTCTCCTTGTAAGTTCAGACTTCGCAAGTTTGATATGGAAAAACTCCTGAGGAATCATCGATAAATCCTCAAAGGGACCAGTGTACTTTATAACCTCATTCACATCACCCTGGCTATGCTGTTTCACTATCTTAACAATAAAACAAAAACATGATATAAGGAACTGTCAATTTTCATTTTGATATTAGCGACTTAATAGACACCAAAAATGTTGAGGCGTCGTGTAGCTGCATAATATGACCATCATCTTCATGCATATTTATAACAAAACGGAGCTACAACATTACTGGCTCCTTTCAATTTCATTGAAAATACGAAACATACCCTCTCTCTCATTGAATATCAGTTTTAATAATCAATAATGGCCATTATAAAAGTATAATGTACAATAAGTTTATACATAAAGGCAAGCAATCAGTCAGATGTGCAGAATCAGTGTCAGTGGTTACATTAATGAATATATTAACCTAAGCGCTCAGCCAAAACACATTACCTGACAACAAGGAATAGATTTAAAAGACCAAAGTCAGGGAATATGTCGCTAGATATAGACAACAAGATAATTTAAATATCACGTTTAACAAATATATTGAGGTTAAATCCAGCGGTAGATCCTTGATGAACAGCCCGACACGCACAGCTCTCATGGGTATGTGCTCAAAGCACGCTGCAGTGCATGCCAGAGTGTGTGTGTGGTCAGGTGATGTGCGTTTTCACTGTTTTAATGTAAATGCAGAGTTGTTCAGAAACGCTTGGTGAAACGCTAGTGTGGACGCTGATCGTTTTCATTCTAAAACGCCGTTTTAAAACTAAAACGTGTTAGCGTAAACGGGGCAAGAGCTGGACTCACCCACTTTCCTGACTTTTTTCAAACTTGATGTGTAAAAACACCCTGCTGAGACAGGGGGGTTTCATGGCCCTTTAATGTCATGCAAAACAGAAAATCTCTGACAGGTTGAAATGATCCATCAAATATGAAATTAAAACTGCCACTAGGTGGAAAACGTTTAATGAGTCATTTAACTGATCATTAAATAATCTGATTTGTTTAAATGGCAGATAAATTCAAGAATGAGGCAAATAGCTCTCAATAGGTCAACCAGTTTGTTTAAAACAGATTCACTTATTGTTGAATCTGTTTGTTGACTGAAGAGACTGTCCTGCAATTACTATTTCTAGACAAAATTGTTAAAAAACATGTCTTATAAACCAAAATTAAATATTAATTATTTAGTGAACTGTTGATTAAATCAATAATCACATTTTCCTTGTGTTATTAGGACAAAAAAGATATTAAACATATTGTTTGACTTTTTTTAAGTTTATTTGTATAGCGATTTTTACAATAATCGTTGTTTCAAAGCAGCTTTAAAAAGGTGTACAATACTGGATTCCAATCATATTAAGTTAAAGTTACAATCAAATATAAGTTATTATATATATATATATATATATATATATATATATATATATATATATATATATAAACATAGTTAACCTGCAGTTTTATTGCATATAGGTAAAGTAAGCATATAACATCAGATATTGCATCTGACTAGAAGAAGGGGCTATAGAATTGAGAGTGGAATGGTGGGTTTTGGAAGGTCTGGGGGGGGGGGGGGGTTCGAACCAAAAAACAACCTGTAGATACAGATCAAAAGTAGCCCACGGACTTAGCAACACTGATCACACAGAATGCATTCTACTTTGCTGATTTACTGGATTCTTATTATTATAATCATAATTAAAAACAGATGTGCTGCTAAATATTTTTAGTAACACCTTAGTTTAAGTACAAAATCTCATTATTAACTAGAGGCTTATTATCTGCCAATTAAGATAGTGGCTGTTTATTTGTACCAACAAAGCACATATTCTGCAAAATCTTATTCTACATCCTAAATCCTACCCAACATCTAAACCCTAAACTATTAATAAGCAGCAAATTAGGAGGCTATTGAGCTAAAAGTCATAGTTATTGGTTTGTTAATAAAGAGAACCTTACCTTATTTTTTTATATTATTTGTAGATTTTTGGGAAACCAATAATATACGTGTGCTTTTATGAACAGAAAAATCTGAAAGGCCAGCATTCAACTGAAGAAGTTTTTGTGACTTTGTCTGTATTTACTGTCACTTTTGATCATTTTAATGCACCCTTACTGAATAAATGTGTTCAATAAAATCTCAGTCTTTATGCCCGCTGCTGACAAGTGGCTTTCAATGTGAGAGAAGAAATAAAGACAGAGGGAAAGACAGAGTAGTAAGACAGAAAGAGATGGGGTCACACTCTCTAGAGTGCAAAACAAGCAGCACAAAGATATCTACAGTACAAAGAGCACTTAACTAACACTACAGCCTAGGAACTCTCTCTCTCTTTCCACAAGAGACTTGTGTTTGTTAGTGCAAGGTCAAAGCCGAATGAAAGACAATCAGCACCCTGCAGTATTAGCCATGCACAGACATACAGAAAAGTAAACACACATCTCCCTCGCCATCCATCAACACTTCACTGAGAGAAATTATGCTACGATTTTTTCTTCTGATTGGCGAAACCCACTGCAGAATAATTGAGATTGTGAAGCCACAAAATATGGACAGCATTTCAGCTCCAGGTGCAAACAAAATAATAATAAAAATAAGTACACAGCCACTGAGTGGTTCGATCGCTGTGGGGAGGGTTTGTCCAGGACATAATAGGACAGAAAGACACCAGCACTGCCCATAAAAACCAGCCCAGAGACAATTACTTGCTGGTCCAAGAGGGAACCTATGGACTTTTTCCCATTTGTGAGATTGCAGTGCTACAGGTGAACACTCCACCATAATAAATCCCCCATAATCCCACAGCAGACTGATGTCAAAGCCAGAACAGGAATCAGGGCAAATCTGTTCTTTATTACTTTTCCAATACTTCAAGCCCCCTTAACCTAGAGTGGATCTCAAGTCAACACCGTCCAATAGAACTCATCTTTACAGAAAAGGATGGAGTAAAACCACTTGCCCCATTGTATGATTTAACATCTGGAGGAATGGAACAGGGATGGACAGAACTGTTCTCATCGAAAGAAACAAGATTTACTTCATAAGCCTTCTAAACAATCACATTACAACTTAAACATATCCCCGACAAAACAATGCATAATAAAAAAGATAGAAGACACTATTTAGAACTGTTGAAAGTGCCGGAACGTCTGGAGAGATTAAATGGAAATGATGCTTGGCAAACATTTTCTGCAAAGGTTTTTTTTTTTTTTTTTTTAAAAAGATGGATGCATGGAAAGAGAATGATAGATTGAAAACAGAAAGAACAATGGATGGATGGATGAACAGAAAGAACAACAGATAAAACAATCACTATGCAATGATAGATTGACAGAACAGTGGATTGATGATGGAATGATAAAATTAAAGATGAATGATGATATATACAGAGCAAAGAATAACGGATGGATGGATGGATGGATGGATGGATAAATGGATGGATGGAAAAAAGACAGAATGATGGATGAATTTAAAAAGACAGAATACTAAATTAGTAAACAGAATGTTGAATGAATGAACAAACAAACAAATCAACAAACGAACAAATGAAAGAATGAACAAACAAACTAATTACTGAACAAAAGATGGATGGATGGATGGATGGATGGAATGACAATGTTGGATAACTAGAACGATAAACTGATAAAGAAAATAATGGGTACATGAATGAATGAACATATAGAACAATGAATCAATGAAACGATAGATTAATAGAACAATGGATTGATGATTAAACAATATTTATTACAAAAGATAGATGATGGATGAATGGATCAATAGAATAACAAATGAATGGATGGATTACAAGACAATTATGGATAGATTAATAGACATTTATAAACTGATAAACAAAATAATGGATGGATGAATTAATGAACGTATAGAACAATAAATGGATGAAATGGCAGATTGATAAAACAATGGATTGATGATTGAATGGTATATATTATGACAGATGAATTATGAATGAATGGATCAACATGATAACAAATGGATGGATGGATAGATGGATGGATGAAAAGATATGGACATGCAGACAGACAGAAAACATGATCAGTGTATAAACCAAATTTATTCATCCACACCAGTAGGTGTCAGTATAAAAGTATATAGAAAGTGTACATTTTTATAATTGAATAATTGTGAGAGCAAATCTGTCAGAGCGTATCTTATTCAGTTAGGGGGTTTTCTAAAAGCGTTAGAAAATAGTCAGCGGCAGCGTGATTCATCTTTGTGCAACAATAGCACAAATAAACAACATCCTGCGAGAATGATGGAGATTTAAAAAGAAACAGAAGGCTTTCTCAGACACCAAACCCATTTACCGCCATTTCCCATAGAGAGAGAACATCTGGGAAACCCCTCTGCTTCCCTTCAAGCTTCCACCAGCCTCCGGGGCAATTCCCAATTTCTTTTAGCCTTCCCATTCAGTGGAAATTATGAAAAATGAATGTACGCCGTATGGTAGGTAAACAGCAAAGGAAACAAGATTTATCCAAGTGGAAAATCCATTTTGCCTGGTTTCCAATATACAGCAGCCGCTACCAAATGAAATAGGTCACAGTAGCCAGTCCCCATATGTGGTTGTGCTTGTAGCGAAACTGCTGTAAGGAAAGTCCTGTAGATTGAGAAAGCGCCGACACATGCAGGGGCGTAATCTCCACTAGGGGCAGGGGGGACATGTATCCCCCTCCCCACACCTTCCACTTATAATTTAAAGATTTTTAACCATGTGCCATCATCACCATGGAGGAGTGTGACTGATACAGAGAGAGTTTGTGTCAATGTGCGCATCCACACAGGTGTATGCTTTAAAATAACTGAAAGGTTAATAGGTTAAAGTTCTAGTGAACTGGGAAAACAGTTGAAGTGATTGTTTGAGTCAGTGATGTAGATCAAAATAATAGCCTTTTCTGTTAGACAGAATATGTCTACACCTGTGGATGTTAGTGCTGCACAGAAATTAGCATCATGAATTGATTTTTTTATAATGAGCTAATGTTGGTGGTTTATGCATAAAAGAAAACCATTACAACAATGATCAACATTTTCATATATTAACCTACATATAAGATTTTCTGCAGTCGATCTGCAAATGATATTACAAAATAGTTATTCAGCACACAGATCATAAAGTTTGTTGTTTATTTATTTACATTTTTAGGTTAGTTTGAAGCTTTTTAAATCAAACTAAATAATTTTAATAAAGCTAAATGTATGTAAATGCAAGAAACGGAAGGTAAACCAAATGTTTTCTCCTATTTTATGTTTTTTTATATTTATTTATATTTTAGGGTAGCTTGAAATCAAAGCTTTTTAAATAAAACTAAATAACTTTTAATAAAACTGTACATGTAAATGCAAGTCAAACATTTCAACCCAGGCTCATTATTGATATGTACCCCGATATACATTTCTGGAGAGCTTGAAATACGTCCCAGGAGCTACGTTTTTTGCAGTTTTTGTGAATCCACCAGAGGCCACTGTGTACGTTTTTTAGACCTCAAATTTCTGTCACAAGTGCCATTCGTGCCTGCTGTTCTCCTGTAAATCCACCAGAGGCTGCTGTCGACTGAATGACCGAAAGACTAATCGATAGTCCCACCCACGGCCTTCCCTAAACCCAACCAGTAGTGGTTTCAAAAGCACAGACTAACCCATCCACCGCCTTCCCTAAACCAAACCGACAGTATTATAAAGCAATCCAGAAAAAGAAAAGCCTGACTTTTACCACAATTTCAGATCTTACCATGTTCTCACCATGTTATTTACTTGCTTATTTTGTTTTTTGTGTTTTGCATTTTTTTTGCGTTTCTTCGGTGGACTTGAACCCCATCATCTTGGTGAACTCATCACAGCGAGCTATTGGGCAAACTGGTAAAAGCGAAAAAGCTGTCCACATGGAGTGGTCAGCCAGTAGCATGAAAAGAAACAGAAGCCATCTGCGGCATCATACCACCCCATAGCAATTGTTTTGAAAATGAAATGCAGCCATGCATAGCACTGGCCACATAATTCACACACTTCAGAAATGTATACGGTGGTACGTTTTCACTATGAGTTTGATGCCCCCCCCCCCCACCAAACACACACTTTTCAAACCAAAGTGACACCCCTGGACACATGTCACATGTAGATGTATAAGCAAGCTGGGAGTAAGTCGGTCTCATCAGACTCCCAGTGGACCTCTGTATTTTCTGCTGTTTGCTGAAGTATAGTAATCTATGTGCAATACGAAGGGGTTGTTCTGTCAGTGGGAGAAATTGCAATATAATTCAGCCCTTGCATTCAACACTAGAATAAAGACCTCAAAAAATGGCACACACCATGGTTTATTCACTGTGCCACAGTAATCTAGCACTTTTATTTCGCCGAGGAATAACCCTCAGCCCACGCTGAGACACAGCCACAGAAAGAAAGTGAACAGGAAGAGCCGTAAACATTTGATTCCTGCTGCAAACACACATTTCCAAAACAAATTATTTTCCTCCAACAATCCTTTTCAGTTTTCTTTTATCTTTCTCCCTGAATGGTAAAACAGCACTCAACTATTGTATTAAAAAACCAGGGCTGTACCGATGGCATCACCTCAAAGCCCAAAAACACAGATATTCTGCAAAAATCTACAGTGTCTCCCTCGAGACATCCATATATACAGGCTGGTACTGTGATAATAAAATGGAAAGAAGCACAACTAGGGCAAAACTCACATATCTAAAGCTTGCAAATCAAGTATGATGTGCAAATCTTGTTTTTTTTTTTTTGTCTTTCCTTTTTTTCCTGCATGCTTACATTTTTGACCTATGTGTGGACTCGGAGGTCTGTGAAATTCTAGAGACCGGAATACAAACAAAGAAGCCTGCATAAATAAATAAAAAAACAATGGCATATACAATTCAAAATCAAGGTATTAGGAACATTTTCAAAGAATACGGAACATGCTTATTGCTCAAAACACAATGAGGTCTGTTTGGACCCAGAAAAGATACCCACATTTTATTTATTTATTTATATTCACATTTATATTAACATCACTGTCTTTTCTGAAATATATTCAACACATTTTATGGTTGAAGGTTGTTGTAACGTGCGGACGCTGACAATGGAGATGGATCTACGTGCAGTTTATTAAAGAGTAGTCATGCAGGTTATGGTCAAAAACATGGAAGAGTAATCATCGGGTGAACTGCAACTGCAACTGTTGTGTGTGAGTACAGTTATGATGGGATTTGTAGTTCATTTGCAGCAGATTTGTAGTTCTCCAGCGATCTGTATGGGCTAGACCACTGGTGATAGTGATAGTTGTATATATTTTGATAAACGTGGATGTAAAGTACAGCTACTTACAAACAATTGCACTGGTCACTTTTTTTTTTTTTTTTTTAAAGTAAAAGGGTTTTAAATAAACTACCTTCATTGTAATGGCCTTATACAGGTCATTCTCTATTTATACATTTTTATAAATACAGCATAAATGTTTATAATGATTAGTTACAGTTAGTTAAAAGTGTCATTTAGCTAAAGCTCTTTTATAAAATAACTTTTATAATTTTCAGGTTCAAATGAAACTTCGTAAAAACTTTAGATTTCACTCAGATTTGTAAATAGAGCTTTGACAAATACAAGAGCACCTTTAAACCCAAAAGCATGCTAGTATTTTTGCACTTTTTGGTTGCAGCATCTCTTGTTTTAATTAAATGTCTGAAACTGGGTCTTTGAAACGAGAATTTCAGGTTTTATGCTGCAGTCTTGCAACCAATTCAAACTTTACAGCTATTTGAATTATTACATGTACACCACCATGTTTAAAATGATGAAATCTGAAGTTATGTCCATGAGTCTAAGGAACAATAGCATTTTAGGGCCTGAAAATGCAAACATTTAAATTTGCATCCTATTTTGCATTATTTGTAATCATTTTTTCTGAACTGTGTAATCAGGGATCATGGTCACAGGGAAGTTTTTATTTTTCTCACCCCCCCTCCCCCCTAATTTCTAATATTCAAGCTTAATTTGTAATATTCAAAAATTACAGCAAAAATACATGCACAAATATATCATCCCATGCATCACTTCTTTACTAATTCGGAAGCTTTCAAAAATCAGAGCAAACTGAGCTTAAAGCCGAAGAACTAAAGGTAGCACTGTCATACCTATAGTGTCAATGGCACAAAAATAAGGTTAACCAAGACTGTAATAACAATGCACATTAATAGGTCTAAATGGATGGTCTTACCTTTCCAATTAACCTGGGAAATGGAGCTCGCTGGTTCTCTGGGATAAACATGGGGGGCACTATCAAGGATCTTTTAGATCGGTATGACATCGTGTCTGACAGACCCAGGATCTCCTAAATCACAGAACAAACAAGAAAGTTCAGATGTGTTAATGGTTCTGTCAGAAGTACAATCGATACTTAACTAATTGCCAAATATAACCCATATTAGTATCACACTTAGCTGACTGCTTCATTAAAATAAACATCTAGTACACTTATTACTGAAACATCCATTGGACTGAATGTCTTGCTTGAGAAGACGATTTTAATGGATCATAAATCACCCCTTGAGGGTTTTAACCTTCAACCTTTCAGTTGCCATTCTAGATCTCTAACTGCTATGCTATTATACAGCACATTAGTCCCATAATGCTATGAATACTTCATAAAATCAATGTATATCCCTTCATGAAGGACACAGCAAACTCATCCACTGCATTCTTCCATATAATGTTATTTAAAACGAATAAAAAACAGTCTTAATGTTTGCAGAAATCTTATAAAAAACATAAGCCAGAACGTCAGCACAAAAGTGACATTCTGTCGTTTTATGAAAGCCATTAAAATCCGTCATTATGGCAGATTCACACATTTCCATCCATTGCTTCCTCTTTTCTTTCGTAGAAGCTTAATTGAAAGCCACATCCCATTTCAACAACGAAGAAAATAATATCACAAACATTCATTCTAATGGTCTAAAAAGGATTTGAATGGAGTCCGCGCCATAAAGAGGAAAACATGATAGATAGGCATACTGTACAGTCAGCCGGTCATTATAACTTCACTATTTTGTGTCATCCTGATAGGGTTTATTTTGTGATAATGACCGCCAGACTGTACATTATCTTGCTTATTATGCGGCTACTCACCAAATAAGTGACATGAAATATTGATTTAGGTTGAAATAATTCAAGCTAACGCGATGGAAAGTGCACAGAGTGATATGAAAGACATTAAATTAACACCGTGTAGGAGATCGGTTGCCATGGACAACAGTCAATTATATAGTTTAGTGGTCATTATGGTAAAGTATTTGACCGCAGAATGTCCCAATCGGAATCAGCCAATATAAAGATGTAAAATATGCAATCTGAGCCTCAGATCTCATCCTACCAAAAGTGTATAACTGCAATAAATGTGTGTGTGTGTGTGTTTTTTTTTTCCTCTTTCCGCGGGTTCAGGCTTCCATGTGATGATTGCTGAAGTTTATTAGCATCTCAATTCAATAACGTAGCTAATCAGCCTCTCTCATGTTACCCGCTCTGATCCGTTCTTTCTTCCCCGTCATTCTGTTCTATTCTCTTTCCTTTGTCAACACTGTTGCAATTAGAGCCCCTAAGGGCAATTAGATGGCAGCACAAATTATATTTGTCACTCAGCATTGACAGCAACGGGTGAAACGGAATATATTAGCATGGTGGCAGCGACCCATGTGCGATCCCATTGGCCCTAAACGGACATGTGGCACAAGTAAATGGCTCTGTAATGTCTTTGGATGACCAGAGAGAGTGCTTTCTGCAAAACCAGTGGGTTTAGCTACAGTAGTTAACTAGGATTTAGATAGTTAGAAAGGACAAATGAGTCCCTGCTCTGCTAGGTGTTGGAACTGCAGCTTCTGTACCAACTTCATCACAAAAAAAATGCAACAAACGGAGTTGGCAAATTTGATTGATTGATTGATTGATTGATTAATTGATTGATTAATTGATTGGGAGGAAAACATAAAATGTAATTTTGTTTTTAAGATTAACTGTTTCTATATAAAATTTGAAGACATAGACAAAAAAAAAAGAAATTATGTCAATACCATTAATAAAACATTTTATAATATCTGTGTTTTTTCTACTAGGGATATTGAAAAAAAATATATATTTTTAAAAATATTGTAAAAACAATTAAAAAAAAAATAGGCTCCAAATGCATCAACGTTACAAGAAAAAATATATAGTTTGCATAGTGTCTGACATTTCAAGCATACAGGCTCTTCATCAGACAAACTTAAAATACATTAATGTGCAGTTGTTTATTAAAGATGTGGCTACTGAAAACGTTTCTTCATGTGCAGTGCTGCAATTTGTTACGCACAGTCACATGCAGTACTGCAGCAGCAAAGGCCGCCGTTTTATTAAAAAAAAAAACATTTTTGTGCTTTACGCAATAGCCATCAGGTGGCGCTAGAAACAACAGCTTTTCCATTGTCGGGCCAGTGTGAGCAAACACTCCCCAAATCAAAACAAGCTATAACAATCTAGGTATAAACAGTATAATATAAACTAATTTTAAACTTTATTTTATACATTTTATTTTAGATATTTTCTAAAAACAAACAACTGAGGTGAAAATTCTAATTGTATTATTTTATAATATTATTTATAAAGTATTTGGATAAAAACCGCAGATAAACTGTGTTCTAAGACCTCAAACAAACGTTTATGTTTTTTTAATAATGTGGTCAAATTTCAAAATGAAATCTACATATCACATGATCTCACATAATATTTTAATGTCAGTCATGATATAAAATACATTGATAAAAAATATATAAACTGTGCAAAATACAGAATACATTATTATAAATTATGCCAAATATTATTCTCGATATACTTAATTAAATAAAAAAAAAAAAAAACTGCTGTCTGTAAGCTATTCAACTATAAATATAAACTTTAAAAGAAGAATATTTTCTCAACTATAGAGCAACACGTCCTTGCTGAAAAGGAACCAAAAACTGAAGAAAGAATATCTCGTAAATAAATGAACACTTAAGATTTTGTAAATTATTTATTTTGATGCTGTGGACATTTGCATTTCAGCATGAACAAATGCTGAGGTAAGTAAATGAATAATTAAGTGGACAAACAATGGGTCTTTGAAAAGTTGTATATCTTCTTGAATTGTGATCTTGTATATTGAATATGTTTATTTTCTCTTTTAAATCTTTTGCATTTTAAATCAATGCATATAAATGTTAACTGGTGCAGTCTTACCAGTTCTTAGCAAGTGGGTGGGAAAACGTTTTTTTTCTTTTAATCCTCTTAATATTTTACATTCAACAACATTCATTCATTCATTTCCCTTTGGCATAGTCCTTTTGTTCAACAGGGGTCGCCAAAGTGGAATGAACCATCTTTACACAACATTAATTCAAATATTCATTTATATTGCTTTAACAATTTTTTTTTATATTGAACAGTAAATGATAGGCAACATTTTTGCTAAGAACAGTAGTTTTTAGAGTGTATAGTTCTGTACTTGTCAAGCAACTGCCATTGAGATGAATGGGGATGCTAATGTGCAGTTTTCCCTAGACATTACCAACCAAAAATCATTATTCAAATCCATTTCAAAGTTCTGTCTCACAAAACTAACATACACTCTGAGCTGATTGCAGTACAGTAGTGAAATGTGAATTTCCGATCACAGAGATAAAATAAAAGTACATTAGCAAATCACATTAGAACATAAATGGCCCATCATGATCTGCATGGACAGACGATCCCATTTGTAAAATGGATCCATCACACCTCCACCATCTCTAGGAACAGCCTGGGCTATTAACGTGAGAAAGAGCGTTCAAAAAGCTATCAAGATTTATGGGTGACATTTTTTTAAAAAGCAAAAATGAAAAATGTTTCAGAAATCCCCAAGGATCAGTCCTAATAGTATTGCAATTTTAAAAAAATCTGTTCTTGAAATGAATTATTATGGGCTCCTGTTGTTTTGATGTCATTAGCAGATAGACTCCACTGTTTCTCTCTAAAAAAAAAAAACATTCTCTTTATTGAAGGAATTACTTTCACCATCCTGCTGTCACAAGCAAAAGAATGCCATTAAACACAGAAATAAATTCAATTATCAGAGCAAATGTGGTATTAACAGTCATAATATGCTTTATAGTAAACAGACATATCTCTGTTTGGACAAAAATGCCCGTTTTGCTTCACATAAGCAGAGTTTCAGTTGACAGCATGTCGCCACATAGATCCCAGCATGCATCTGTACTCATTACAACAGTGAACCTACCCGGGCTGCATTACGATTCAGAATGAAGAGAAGGAACAAAAATGTCACCTACAGTAGAAAACAGCAGATACAGTGGTTACATAGTTTGCCGATACCAAAAAGCACCACTAAGAAGGCTTTTTATTTGTCAATCCAGTCATTTTTGTGTTTCTATTTTGGTTTGTTTGCTCTAAACAAGTTCTCCACAGACAGAGAGAACCTTGACAAGCCATTTATTGTGTCCTACTCGTATGTCATTTTTTGTTGGGCGGGGAATGGTTGGGATGCGGTCACAAACTTTGCATTTACATCGGAAGCACAGCGCGTTCTGTCCTTGCTGAATGTCTTTGGTCGGGCGTAGCAGTAGTGGAGTGATAGGGGAATGGAGTGAGAGGCTGGAGTCGGAGCTGCTGGAGCCCACAGGCTGTCAGGATGACGGAGCGTATAAAGGTGGAATGGAACGAAGGGAATGAAGTCATTTGTTTGCTTCCTACTGACACAGCATTCATGGCCAGGTAATGCGCGCATCATCATAACCTGGCATATGTAATACTCACACTCAGAACTCAAACTTATGTTTTTATATATTTTATATACAGTGCCGTTTTTAAGGTGGCCAATTCAAGGGAAATCATTACCAGTTTGAAGTGGTTATGGCTTTGAATTTTGGTGTCTGCATTAAATGGATTTCATAAAACATAATTTTACAGTATCACATGGAAAGCATATTAAATGCAAGCAAAGAATCTGCTTTAACATTTTGATTAAATTGTGTGGAAATAACATATTGAAATATGGATAAATTATTGTTCAACCGACCAAACACAGTTGAAGGTATGTGTATGTAGAACCACAGTATAATTTTGTATACATTTTCATATACTGTATTTCCAGAGTGAGAAGTAACAGTATGTCCTTTAATTTATATTCATATAGTTTTTTCTTTTGGAAAAAACCTTAATAAAAATAGTTTTTAATAAAAAACACATGATAGGGCAACATGCTGGCTCAGTGGTTAGCACTGTCGCCTTACAGCAAGAAGGTTGCTGGCCATATGCTTATTTCACGTGGCCGCCATTTAAAGAAAACGAAATCTAGGCTACAGTGGTAAGAAACCCGGAAGTATAGGATCAGCACTGTAAACATTGCAACAACATGCTGTTGACTCCAAACCTCCAGCTGTTGCTGCGATTTCAAAATGCAGATAATAATAATAATAATAATAATACATTTATAATGCGCTTTTCTCAGTCCCAAAGCACTAACAGAGATACAAGGCAAACAAAGCAGAACATTAAAAACAGTCAAAAAATAAAAGGACCACAATAAAATATGAACGATTCAATACAATTGGATGATAAAATTAACAAAAATATTCAATCTAAGTTAAAAGCAACGGTAAAAAGGTGAGTCTTAAGAAGTTTCTTAAAAACATTCCAGATATGGTGTAATCATAACTTTAATATCATCTAGTTAAGTTTAATTTAAACAATTGAAAGCATATTAGGCATCAATCAAAATCATATGCTGCGTCCCAATTCGCATACTTATACTACACCCTAAAAGTATGTACTTTTTGTGAAGGAAAAGTACACACTTTTGAGTGTGTAACAGTAGAGTATGCAAGCTTTTGGGACACACTACTTCCTCGTTAATAGATCGTTGTGTTGCTTAGTTTTGAGCCCTGTCAATCATCCACACATCATCCACATTTCTTTCATATTTAATTTCCTACCATATTGGAGAAGCAGCAGCAGCAGTTTAATCTCCCATTCATGAGTCTTTCATGCAGAGAAATCTCCTCAGGTGTTTGGATAATTCTGCATTCAGACGTTAATGTCCAAACACGTCTTTATATAAGTTCAGTAATGTTGTTGCAGATGAAATATAACACAGAAAAGGCGATTAAAACGTGTTCCAGTGGGCTGTATATTAATTAACAAATATCATGTCATAATATGTCATACAAACATCTTTACAGAAGCCTCTCTACTTGACAATTCTCATGCATCCATCATGTTTGTAGTTTGTTTACACTTTTCACTCACGTTTATAGTTCTAAATCGAATTCACGTCCTACACGCAATGTATCATGGGCAATATCAGCGGTTAGAGTATGGACACTTCTACACTTTGAGTTTTTACTGGAAATAGTAAACCATACGGGAACCTTTGGCATACTCTTTTTAACATACTACGATTTGGGACATATTAATTCTACTTTCAAATACTATTTAGGACGGATAGTATGCGAATTGGGATGCAGCATCAGTCTCTTTAAGAGTAATACGCTTAGGTGTCCTCCTTAGCTTCAGTTTATGGCACCAGGTAAATACCGTGGGAACGCTTCCCTGCTTCAGCTTTTGAAACCTGGTAAGCGATAAAATGATGCAGTCCTCTGTAGCACACCCTCGTGTTGTCTGTTATAGTGTTGTCCTGGTACTGAAATTTTAAAAACGTCCATTTCCCGCTAGCATTTAAGCTCCGCTGAGTGTGTTCTTGAACACAGCTGATTTATCATAGCATTGACAAGTGCTCAACAGAAATGACTGTGATTGGCCGTGAAGGTCATCAGTTCACCACTCTTCACCAAGTGCAAACACAAATACAGGGACACTCGAGCATTTTAAAGCTGCAAAGATCAGTCGTTTACTTGTCCGTGTTTGCACTCGGTAAACATCAGTGAAGTGCAGTGAACTGATGACCTTCTTGGCCAATCACAGTAATTTCTCTTGAGCACTGGTGAATAAATCAGCGGTGTTTAAGATCGCTTAAATGGTAGCGGGAAATAGACTTTTTTTTAATATATTTCAGTAAAGAAATTCAGTATCCTGACAAGTCTAAAATAGTGAAAGAAGCAGTTCATTAACTTGAGTTTGATAAATGGCATCTAAAACGTGTGTTTGGGAAAGAAAACGTTAGCTAACTACTGCCATTTCCCTTAGCTGATATACCTTTTTATTTTTACTGTCTAATCAGAATGGACCTTCAGGTCATTCGGAAGGTGGTGAAATGATAAAATTGTGTCATTTTCTCTTCGCTGATAAGATATACAGCCAGGCACACAACATTCTTATGTGACTCCAGGCGATATTTCCAGGTTTTTTTCCTACCGCAGCCTCGATTTCGCTTTTAAAATGGCGTCCGTGTGAAATCAGTTTATAGTGTGTGTGTGTGATTGAGTGTGTATGGATGTTTCCCAGTACTTGATTGCAGCTGGAAGGGCATCCGTTGTGTAATACATCTGCTGGATAAGTTGAATTAAAATAAATACTTTAAGTTTTAATAATAAATAATAATTAAATTTATAAATAACAACAATGTAATATATGCTGTAAAACAAAATGTAATATTTTAAATACGTATGCAACAGCGTGTTCCAGTTCCAGCCAATATCCAGCATCTTCATACAGCCATTAAAGAGTAGTAGACCAACATTCCACAGGCCAAAACTAACAACCTAATTGACTATGAAAAAGAAAAATATATACAACTGAAGTCAGAATTATTAGCCCCTCTTTGAATTTTTTTTTTCTTTTTTAAATATTTCCCAAATTATGTTTAACAGAGCAAGGAATTTTTTACAGTATGTCTAATCATTTTTTTTCTTCAGGAGAAAGTTTTATTTGTTTTATTTCGGCTAGAATAAAAGCAGTTTTACATTTTTTAAACCCCATTTTAAGGACAAAAGGATTAGCATCTTTAAGATATATTATTTACTAAGCTATACTAATTACCCTAACCCACCTAGCTAACCTAATTAACCTAGTTAAGCCTTTAAATTTCACTTTAAGCTGTATAGAAATGTCTTGATAAACATCTAGTAAAATATTATTTACTGTCATCATGGCAAAGATAAAATCAATCAGTTATTAGAAATGAGTTATAAAACTATTATGTTTAGAAATGTGTTGACGTCTCTCCGTTAAACAGAAATTGGGAAAAAATAAACAAGGGGGCTAATAATTCTGTTTTCAACTATATATAAATATGTATATATATATATATATATATATATATATATATATATATATATATATATATATATATATATATATATATATATATATATATATGTATATTTATTTATTTATTTATTTATTTATTTATTTATTTATTTAATATACATCTATATATATATATTAAATATATTAAATATATATTATTGTTGAGTGAGTACAAAAACACCTCAGAATGTCATACTCACCCATCAAGGTGAAATTACAAATATCTAATCTACACAAAAATAATTCTGTAGTCATTTTCGCATCATTCAAAGCAAGCGCATCTTCCCTCAGAACACAATAGAAGATTTGTACCTTACCATTCTTATTTTTTAACAGAAAAGGGTAAGCAAATGAAGTACAGTCTTTCTGTCTTCAAGATGTCAGCGTTAGCATTGTCATTACCAACCTGTATCGTCACCAGAGACTACTTCAAACTCACTATCTGGCATTCTGTCTCTGTATTGACACCTATAACAGCTGCCAGAAAAGCATCATTTCAGTCCCTAGGTATAGGCTTCACCTTGGCTGAGTGCACATTTCCATGAGAAAGTAACCAACGTGTCCTCATCATAAAGGGAGTTCATACTATTCTCATCCACTACATAAGTACAAGTGACGGAGTGACGGGTATTACACAGAAGATGAAACATCTCCGTCAACTCCTCGACTTACCGCAGTGAGCGATGGAGAGAAAGACTGATGCAACTTTAAGAACCTTCTCAGTTGGAAAAATGAAGGTCTGTGTTGGGGTTATTGATGTACTCCTTTGCCACTCTCCCCTCACTGCGTTCTCAAGGACAGAAAAGGCGCCTTTGAGAACTGAGTGTAAGGCCTGTTGTATCGTTCGCAATGCCTTTCCTCTGCCAGTGATGAACACTGTTGGCTAGAGCGTGCTGACATGCGAAAAGAAGATAGTCATGAATCTTTAATGTTTCCTGTTCATAAATTACAGAGGTACAATCATCCCTGCCGTGGCTTTCTCCGCTCTGTGAGCTAGTTTGAGCTCTCATTAATAACTGAAACAGGGCGGCTTAAAGATTAGCAGCATACGAATCCCAGCCGTTGAGTACATTGCACCGCTGAGCATGCATTGAGGATTACGCTTTTTGAAATTCTTCCCACCATTTAGCAAATAAATTATGTGCGTTAAGCAGTTTAATATGTTTTAGCTTTTTTTTTTCAATGCCTGCAATCATCTGACGGCTCATGGTTAGCTCTTTGTATGGAACTGAACCAGCACATTTTCAGTTAACAGGTCTAAGCCTCAACCATTACGCCGCAACATTTGGCCTTTCAGGTTAAAACTGCAACGCAAGCAACTTTAACAGCAGAAAAGAAGTTGCTGGATTATGGGGACACAAGTTCAAGCATGACAAAAATAAAATAAAATAAAATAAAATAAAATAAAATAAAATAAAATAAAATAAAATAAAATAAAATAAAATAAAATAAAATAAAATAAAATAAAATAAAATAAAACAAAATAAAATAAAATAAAATAAAATAAAATAAAATAAAATAAAACAAAATAAAATAAAATAAAATAAAATAAAATAAAATAAAATAAAACAAAACAAAATAAAATAAAATAAAATAAAATAAAATAAAATAAAATAAAATAAAATAAAATAAAATAAAATAAAATAAAATAAAATAAAATCTGCTGCGTAAAACATATGCTGGATAAGTTGGCGGTCCATTCCACTGTGGTGACTCCTGATTAAAAAAGGGACCAAGTTGAAAAGAAAATGAATGAATGAATGAAAATAAAATAAAATCTAGGATAAATAAAATAAAATAAAAAAAATAAAATATACACACATTAAGGATAAAACTAAATAAATTAAATAAATCTATACACACCAAGGATAAATAAAATATGTTAGACCTACACACATCATAGATAAAATGAAATAAAATAATCTACACACCAAGGATAAATAAAATAAAAAAATTAAATAAAAAAATAAATTAAATAAAAATTAAATGAATATCTATACACACCAAGGATAAATAAAATAAAATAAAATAAAATAAAATAAAATAAAATAAAATAAAATAAAATAAAATAAAATAAAATAAAATAAAATAAAATAAAATAAAATAAAATAAAATAAAACTATACACAGCAAGGATAAATAAAATAAAATAAATCTTTACACATCAAGGATAAATAAAAATAAAATAAAATATGTTATACCTACACACATCATGGACAAAAAAAAAAAAAAAAAAAGTTAGACCTACACACACCATGGATAAAATAAAATAAAATACACAGAATGACAAAATGATGTTAATTAAATTATTAATTAAACTCTAAAGTATTGGTTACATAATTTATATATTAAACACAAATAAATGAGGTAAAAAATAAAATGAGGTACAAATAAATAAAATGAAGTATTACACATTCACAACACAACATTATACTGTGTTAGAAAGTCACACGTTCTGCACCAGTTGTTTTTTTTTTAACTCATCTCAAAGGCTTCTGTGACTTTGTATGAAAACTAGTGAAAAACAAATAAGCTAGGGTGTCTCATTAGACAGAGGTGACAGAAGACATGGTGAGTGTTTCTCAACCACAGCACTGATTGTTTTTGTTTTTCAGAGGGGATCGTTGTAATGATGGCTATTTTAGTAACATTTTTGCTACTGCTAATGGCGTGGCTTTAAAGAAAGGGCACTTGAATCTTATCAGTTGGACTGTCAGAGGTGACAAGAAAAGCTGCTTTTTAATACCTAAAATAGATAAATAAATAAATGATAGCAATCCCAATCATCTCAAGGGCAGGTGAACAATCTCTAAAATTTCATCCCTATGGAGACACAAGAAAATGATGGCCTGACATGCTAACATTGCTGATTTGATGATGGCACAACGATAACACAATCAGAAGTTTTCCACTAATGACAATCCAAATCTGTGATGTTTAGGTGACATAAAAGGAAAAATGCATGTCACATTTCTAATTAATTTCACATTACATTAATAAAGCTATCCATAAATCTATCAGTCAGTCTGACAAACCTAAGATTGCTATAAAATGAGATTGCTTACAAAAAAATCTGTTTAGTCAGAATACACAAACATTTCAATGGCTGTCAATGGAGATATATGATTTTTGACAGTGTAATAAAGTGTTTAACAGTGTAGTTTTGCAATCTTCAACCCAGGCTCATTATGGATATATACCCTTGTATACATTTCTGGCAATCTTCCAGTAGATCCTAACTAACCATGGCTACTAACTGGCCAAAACAGTCCCTTTAGTCACAGTATGTCTTAATTAGAGTTGTCCTTTTACACTTCTTTGAGATTGGTTTCCCTTTACTTTTTCCCTGAATGGTTGTGTTGCATGTGTGCTAAAAAGTTTGTGTTGTCTTGGGCTAAAATCACTTATGCATTTAAACACACCACAAAGACTAAAGCTGATAAACATCAAGCAAGAAAGCTTTGCAGCTGCATGAGATTATGTAGTATTTTTTTATCATACAGAAATTAAAAATAGCAGCATTCATACCAAAAACCTGATGAGACATCTGAACTTTCTCTAAGCTAAATGAGTGTATTAAAGAAGAAAAGACTGGATGACCAACTATTTAATTCAGACAAAACAGAAGTATTAGTTATTGGGCCAAAAATCCTGTGCACAGCAGATCTCACTTTAAAATTAACAATCTTAACTTTTCTGATTTTGATTGTAATGCAATAATCTGCATCTTTTGTAAAGCTGCTATTGAAACAATAACAATAAGCACTTACTTACTATTTACTTTAATTTACCACTTAATTACATTTTCATGGCTCAAATTATTTACGTATTAAAATAATGACAAAATCAGACCAGCTTTCTGTTTGTGCCACCGTTACTTCTTTACTCACTTTCATCACTTTTGCATTGTTTTCAAGCATGGGTCATTCTGCTAAAATGCCTATTAGATCAATCTGGTTCCAGTGTCAACAGATTTCGAGAGGATTACATGCTTATGATTGCTTGCGGCTGGATCCGCATTATCCAATTTACAACGCACCAATCAGACAATTTCTAAGCTACTATAAAAACCCTAGGTTACGTATTATAGCTATCTTCGTTTTGAAGAATCCCCCCTTCCACCCCTACTCCTCTTCCTTCCTAGATGGGGGGCACGGTGGCCCAGTGCTTAGCATTGTTGCCTCACAGCAAGAATGCTTCTGGTTCCAGTCTTTACCAAACCAGCTGACGTTTCTGTGCGGAGTGTGCACGTTCTCCATGTGCTCACGTGGGTTTCCCCCAGGTCCCCCGGTTTCTTCCCACCGTCCAAAAACATGCAACCTAATTTTCATGACTAATCCAAATCAACACCATACACATGCTCCTACCAAGTACTTATCTCTTTAAAGAGCAACTACCTGCTCTTCAGCCACCATGACAGGGGAGTTCTCGAGATCTACCTGAGCTCAAACTCCCCTCTCGCCTTGCAATGGGAGGGAGCCCCGGGCTCTCTCCCGGGACAGCATGCCAAACTAGCTTATAATCAATCATAAGCTAAGTGTGAACTCTTGAAACTGAAATAAAAACAGTGCTCAATGACACCCCGATTCTCAAACCGGGGAACTCAGAAAACTTCCAAAGAGCTCTCTGAATAATTTAAAGATGTGAAAAATGGCAAAACAAGCTTCAAAAAAGTATGTTAATTTCATAAAAATACCACCAACGATTGTTTTTCAGCAAAGTCAAAAAGGTTAAGAAGCACACCGACAATCTTTTCGGTCTTGTTATCAGTCGAGGAAAGGCTAAAATGTGATCAAAACCCTCAATTTGTTATACTGTAGTCATCAAATCTCATCATTAATCAGGACTCAGGGTGGGCAGAGGCACCGCGTCCTTGTCAATTCTGCTATTCTGTTTCTGACTGCCATATTGGGGTGCATCATTACTCATTTCTGACTTCTCATTTATCCAGACGGAGAGAGGAGTAAGAGTGCCAGACAGAAAAACTGCAGGTTTGCAATGCAGATTCTCTGACGGTGATGCATCCAAAATGTCCTGTGTAACCCTACATTCTCAAAAATACTACGGAGGTAGAAAAACCTAGCTAAATACTACCTAAAACCTGCTCTGTATTCATTGTAGACATTAAGAGACACATTTATTAGCATTAGTGGATACATAAAAACTGGCTGCAAAACGGCTGCAGTAATAGAAGCCAAGAACACTAGCCCAAAAAGACACTGTTATTTGAACAGCATCTATGCTCATATTAGACTGTCTATTTTTCCATATCTCAAGGTTTACATACTCTTGGATCCGGGCCTTTCTGTGAACATTTGGTTCTTTGCCAATGTCACCTATGGCTTACTTTATTGCAGGTGGATCGTACTAGATTGAACTAAATTATTTTTGTTTTTTACTAGAATTACACAAGTATTCTACCACTATTCTCTTGCCTTATTCTCTGTGTTGGAATGGCTCCACAATCTAAAATACAGTTATGGCTCTTTTCTTAATGTATTTTAATAATATACATTGCAAAAGCGCTATACAAATATAGTTTATAGCGGCAAGTCCCAACACTTTTCTGTTAAAAAACAACCACTGATAGCTTGTGAAACCAAGAAAATACAAAATACAATTTTTTTTTTGACCACAGTGTGGGACAGAGTACCAAAACACTAAACTACTGTTTCAAAAAAATCGAAAAGGGAAGAGGTCTTGATGTTATAAGCATGTTTGTTTCGGTGCTTTTAAATGTCAACATTGCTTGACAAAATTTTTAAACTTTAAACTTTTTAAGATTCAAAGATCGTACAATGCAATTCAAAAATGTGAAAAAAAGGAAAACACCCATGAATCACAAATTCCCAAAACTCTTTGCACTTATCACCCCTGCCACAGCTGACAGTCATTTGGACAGACAAACAGACACAGCTGAAACTCATGATCATTGATTAAATGATTAAACCACTCATTTTCTTATACACGTTGCTGAGTCTTGTTTCTCCCACAAACTTTACAAAGCGGTTTTCCCTGTTTGCCTTGTCGTGTTTTGATCCTAGTCTTGTTTACCGTTTAGATTCTTTGACACCTAGCCTAACCATTTGCCTGTATTTTCAACACATATTTTGGATTAGCTTTATGCTCCTGTTTGCTCATGTTTTGACTATTGCCTGGACGACTTCTTTTTAATAAACTGCACATGGACCCCCTACTCCATTGTCCAGTGTTGGTCCCATTACAGAAAACATCTGGAAACTATTAATTAACTTTAACAATTTACTTGATTTTTAAAATACTATCTACCAACACTCCAATATTCTTACTTTCCAAATAGTGTTAGACCTATAAAATTACCTTCTCCGTGTTTTTCTTCTTCCTTTTACATAAAAATGTCCCTCCCAAAGTTCAAGACATGGGTAAAACAGCCTAAACAGTTATAAAATCACTAAAATATATTTAAAACATGTCAAAAATATACAATGACATCACTTTACTAAGGCCAAGGCGAAAAATAGAGTGTCCAATAAACTAGAAACAGTAATAAACAAGAGAGAATATCCATCTGTAACTTGGTGACTGGTTTGCCCACTTTTTAAAAATAAATTAAACTTTTCTGTGAACTTTAAACTCAATATATTTATTCTCCAATCATTCTCCAACCATTTTTTTCTCTCCAGATTACAAACTGAAAAGTATAAAATGTCAAGGTCTTCCAAATTCACAGCCATTTCGTTTACTTATTTATTTTTTGCACTCTATTTTGTGGTTTCACAAAGAAAGCGTGTCTCATTCACACACAGAAATGCCAGAAAGGGAAACAAATCATGAAATTAAATCGTATATTGATCGTGTAAAATACTGAATTATCGCTTGAATTCTGCCTTTTATGATAAGGCTTCTTCTTCACCCAAGCTGTGCTTGTGAGGTGCTAGAATTACATCACGTCAGCCTCTAGGGAAGACCGAGGCCTTTTCCATTTCCACTCGCACTTATCAATAATCAAAATCCAATAAAATGGGCATTAAGTCAAATATGGCATCAATAAAAAGCGCTTCCCTTTGGCATTCACAAGCTGATGTGAGGTTTTCTGCTGGGGAACAAAGCAGTGGGTTGGGGCGAGGTTTATTTTTTGAAGGCTTAGTCTGACTGTGATTACAGGATGTATGATCCATAATGACCCTGCTTCCAACGCTCGCCTCAACCTCTTCACACAAGCTCTCTCGAACACCAATCACTTCTGTGTATCTCATCTGAGAGTGTAAGTCTGAGTATATAATCTCAAAAGAGGTGGGGGTGCTTTTCATTGACTGCGGCACTACAGTATATGCAATATAATACAATTGAAACTGAAATGTTCCTACACGGTAATTCTGAACTGTGCATTCATTCATTCAACCATTCACTCATTCATTCATTCATTAATTCATTCATTCATTTTTCTTTAGCTTAGTCCCTTTATTTATCAGGGGTCACCACAGTGGAATGAACTGGCAACTTATCTTATAGCATATGTTTTACGCAGCAGATGCCCTTCCAACACTACAGCCAATTTCTCCACACAGAAATGCCAACTGACCCAGCTGGGACTCGAACTAGCAACCTTCTTGCTGTGAGGCAACAGGCCTAACCACTATAACCACTTTTGGTGCTGTAGGCCTGGTAGTAAACCAAAATGCCAATCAGTGCAGCCAAGACCTCCGTTGACACCCAAGGACCATTCCACGCATATATACTGTAAAACTGTGTGTGCAAGTACAGCTATAGAAAACAAAGCACTTGACGACTTGATTTCATCTAAAATTGTTGTCATTTAGAGCATTTGTTTATTTTTATTCATTTTTGCATAAAATAACAAAAAGGTACTTTGTTGTCAGACATGTTTATATAATGTTTTGACAATGCAGTCAATGTTTCAAAAAAGTTGAGAAGTCAATATTCATTAATTCATTTTCTTTTCGGCTTAGTCCCTTTATTATTCCGGGGTCACCACAGCGGAATGAACCGCTAACTTATCCAGCACGTTTTACGCAGCAGATGCCCTTCCAGCCGGAACCCATATCTGGGAAACATCCATACACACTCATACACTACGGACAATTTAGCCAACACAATTCACCAGTACAACATGACTTTGGACTGTGGGGGAAACAGGAGCACCCGAAGGAAACCCACACGAGGAGAACATGCAAACTCCACACAGAAACGGCAACTGACCCAGCCGTGGCTCAAACCAGCGACCTTCTTGTTATGTGTGTGTGTGTGTGTATGTGTGTGTGTGTGTGTTCGGGGCTGGAGCAGGACACATAACCAACAATGATGATGATGACGATACACAGTCAGTAGGGTATATGCAGAAGTATGCGGAAGGACTTTGAATTTGTCAGTAACCTGTGTCAAGCGCTTATGGTGAACTGTCCGCACACACACCACTGTGTGCACACACCAAAGACCAGGAATCAGAACGATGCCAAATCCAACAAGTTCAAAGGTAGTGTTTGCAAACTGGAAATATAAGCTACTTTTGCCTCGTTTAGGTGAAAGGCAAGAATGTTTATAGTGTGTGTTGTGCAACTTATGCCCAGCAAAAAAAAAAAAAAGTCTCTCTGTGTCGGAGACATGTAATTCTACTCTAATGAAGCCCCTCATGTCATTACATGCCACCACAGAATTAGTGGTAATGCAGGTGATAACATGAGCTCTGCTACCAAAGGAGGAGACTAAATCACGACGTCAAAGCATATATAACTTGATTTTTCTCCACCGCAAACACTTAATTCTCAGACAGAATTAAACTAAATAATATCTAGATTTATAGTTGAGGACATGCTGCTGTGGTCTCTCACATTGTCCCACAAACAACATTAAAATAGTGTAGATTAGTGTACAATGTTTATATTTCTTTTATAGTCATTTGACAAATCAGATTTTTTAAGTAACCTATTGGTTACTTTCCCTGGTAATTAGTTACTTTTATAATTATGTAACTCAGTTACTAACTCAGTTACTATTTGTGAGAAGTAACTAGTAACTATGACTAATTACCTTTTTAAAGGAATGTGCCCAACACTGGTTAATACATTTAGTACAAAGTAAAATATATATATATATATATTTATTTGAAATAACAAACCATTAAAGCCCTCAAAAATAAATTCAATTGATATTTTAAAATATGTGTTATAATATGTTTTAACTCTAATTTCATTAATAGGAGCCACAAGTGGTCAGATTTATTCAAATGATTTTTTTTACGCTATACCACATACTGTTTTTATATGTTGAGGAAAAAGTGCAAGCCCTTTTGAGAATTAAAAAGCCAAAAGAGAGCAATTTCCCCCCACGTTTAAAAAAAAAAGTTAATGTCTGACACTGGTCTCCTGTGAATAAAATACGTGTCTGTCCTCACAGAGACCATGACAGAATATGATGGGTAATTTCCAGCCTGCGCTAGAATCTGTCAATACGATTGCAGCAAAGACACTCTGACTGACGCAAACATCTAGTTTTGAGAGAGGAGAATCATGGGTATCCAGGCATCCAATGTCTCCAGCATAGAGCACCATTTAAAATGACAAGGCTGACGACTTCAGGAGACATTTAACAAAATCACACACACAAAAAATCTACAAACTATAAACATCTTACCCTGAGTGTCTGAGGAGATCTGGACGGTGCTCCTATAATAGTGATCTGTGCCATGTCGTCGATGTGAATATTCACACCATGGACAAACATGAAGTCTCCGCTGTTGATCACGTCTCTTCTAGGAACTAGATTCAGGTTTTCATCTAGTAAGAAGTTTGGGTTTGATACTTCAAACTCCACATCCTCGTTCCCAGCACAGTCGTCGAACACCACTGAAGAAGAGAAAGGTGAGAATTAAAAACCAATCAATCAATGAATGAATCCATGAATGAATATGAACATACATACAAATGTACATATGAACGAACAAATGAATGAATCAATCAACATCACCGGAAAAGGCAATATGAGTGCGAATGAATCAATCAAGGAACGAACAAAAAACCAAATCAATTATCAAACTAATTTTAAAACATTACATAGGTACACACAAAAGAACAAATAAACAAATCAATCGATCAATCAACATCACTGAAGGAAATATGAGTACGAATGAAACAACCAATCAATCAATCAATGAACGAACAAAAAACCAAATGAATGGACAAACAAATTTTAAAACACTACAAAGGTACATACAAACGAACAAATGAATGAATCAATCAACATCAATGAAGAAAGAAATATATGAGTATGAATGAATCAACCAATCAATCAATCATTGAACAAACAAAAAACCAAATGAATGAACAAACATATTTAAAAACTTTAAAAAGGTACATACAAACAAACGAACAAATCAACATCACTGAAGAAGGAAATATGAGTATGAATGAATCAACCAAATCAATCAGTCAACGAACTAACAAAAAACCAAATGAATGAACAAACAAATTTAAAAACATTTCATAGGTACATACAAACGAACGAATGAACAAATGAATCAATTAATCAACATCAATGAAGGAAATATGAGTATTTAATAAATAACTCAATGAATCAACCAATAGATCAATGAATGAATGAATGAATGAACAAACAAACAAACGGATGAATGAACAAACATACAATCAATCAGCATCACTGAAGGAGGAAATATAAGAGTATCCGATCAATGAATTAATCAATCACCCAATCAAACAACAGATAGATTCTCATTTATGGCTCCTAAACTCTGCAATAGCCTTCCTGATAATGTCCGAGGTTCAGACACACTCTCGCAATCTTTTTAGCATAGCATACACTCAGCGGTGCATCACTTAGCGGTATGATACATGAATGTGCCCCACGCAGGTTTTTGCATCTCGTTTATTTACACTATGAACAGCAGCTACGCTAAATATTCTCTTTATTCTCTATTTCCACCAGGGGATACTCATCCCGAGACCCTCTGACTATGCAGCGCCACTGATTGGATCCAAGACCAGCGACAAGATGCTCCCAAGGTTTCCATAATCCTGGACCAAGCCGTATCCTGAGCAGCTGCTGTGGTGGTCATGGAGGAGTGAAGAGCATGAGACTGATTTTTGTGACGCTCCAGGGACAGACGGGTCTTCACCGAGGTCCAGCATTCTCCAACCTCCGGCGCCTAGACTGCAGCTCTGCACAAGACGTTTGGCCATAGGAGAAATGGTCATGCCCAACTGAGCCTGGTTTCTCTCGAGGTTTTATAATTCTTCACTTTCGCCAATTGGTGAAGTGTTTACCTCGCCGCTGTTGCTACTGGCTTGCATGGTTCGGGATCGGTAGAGCTGCGTATCGATGGATTTGCTCTTCAGTGTTTGGACTCTCAGTAGTGATTATTAAACCACACTGAACTGAGCTAAACTAAACTGAACTTAAACACTGAAAACTGGACTGACATTGTTTCAATTTAATATGACCTTCTATGTGAAGCTGCTTTGACACAATCTACATTGTAAAAGCGCTATAGAAATAAAGGTGAACTGAATTGAATAGAATTGGATAGATTTCAAATTTGTTTATGCATGCCACATTAAAAATATTGATCACAAAATATTTGTTGAGCATTTACTTTAAATAAAATTATTTACCAAACATCTTTACATCTATACAATACAGCCCTATCATACAGATGAAATATAATGTCTACCAATATAATTTTTCATGATTAGCATTATTAGCATTAACACATTCATTCACTTAGTCACCAAGTATCATTTCTACTGTAAAAACTGTCAAGAAATGCTCTTCTGAGATGATCCATCCCTCACGATCAGAGATGTATAGTAACGAAGTAGAACTACTTCACTACTGTACTTAAGTACTAAAAGGCAGTATCTGTACTTTACTGGAGTATTGTTTTTTTCTCCTACTTCCACTTTTACTTAAGTACATATTTTCGATGAGTTTAATACTTTTACTCCGATAGATTTTTTATGAGCTGCATCGTTACTCGTTACTAGAGGTGTCAAAATGGTCGAAATCGGTTCAGTAATAGATCATAACGAGTTATTACGTACTGACGTCATTTATCTCCGGAGGCGCGGACGGAGGCGCGAGGGCGAGTGAAGGCGGCACAGCACATGAGCCGCTATTTCACTACTACAGAGAAATGTTGTGAGACTCCCATCTCTGCCTCTCTCACTTTGGACATTTGACCTGCTGGCCTGGTAGGCGTGTATGAGGTGCAAGTTTTCTCCACTGTGTCTATTATAGATTACCTGTGATAACCGCGTATTATAGACTGTAACCGCGGCTGTTCTTCCCGCCATCAGTGAACAACGCTTTCATTTCTAAAGCCGATAGCAGCCCTTTCTGTTGAGAAGGTGAAGACAATAACCAATCAAAGGGGTGTAAGACCTCGCCTGTCAGCGTTTAAAAAGCAGGCGGGAGAATATTTACATTAGTATATTTGGTATAAATGCTCATGCTGTCTTCTGTGCATGAGTTTTGTTTGATACATTCAGAAAGAGTGTTTTCTTTGAGCGGGTCAAATTAAGGATACAGTTCATATATCTTACTGCTGTATTAAAGGACACAATTGTATTACAAGTAACCATTTAACTGTCACACCAAGAAAAAAACCAATAGAATTTTTTTATTTATTGCATTTCTTAACTCCTAATGTCGCTAGTTAACACAATCAATACATTTTCCTCCAACACATCCCATAATATCTAAAATATCAGCCTCTACCAAATGGTTGAGATGTTGGTTTATGGTAAAAGTACCAGAATGAATAAATATACTATAAAAATATGAAAAATATGAAGTTTAAGACCAATTTAATTAAAACATAATCAAAATGAAACATTTTTGAATACTAAATCATAGCCATAAGCCATAAAATATTTCAGATTTTCATTTAACACAGTAATATACACGTTTTCTTTTTTTTACAATAAAATCAAAATCAAGTGAATTAGAACGTTCGTTTACAGCGTTTACAACCAGTAAATTGTGCTCCGAAAATGGGTTTCAATAGCGTTTTGAGTGGATTATGGACTGTTTTTGTGACACACAACTTTGAAAGGTGTGTGTTAAAGCTGTTATAATCTGTCAGATCTGTGGTTCAAGCGTGAGAGAAAAACAGTATTGTAAGTCATGTTTATTTTCGTTCTGCTTAATGACGTGCCCCAAAAAAGGTATTTAAAATAAAACAATATGATGTCTTTTGACTGCATTCTTTAATAACTACATTACACAATACTTGTACTTTTACTTTCAGTACTTGAGTAGTAAATTTTGAAATAAACTACTTGCAATACTTAAGTACAAAAAATGTTGAATACTTTAGTACTTCCACTTAAGTATGGTGCTTAAAGAGCACTTTTACTTCTACTCAAGTCACTTTTTGATAGAGTACTTGTACTTTTACTTAAGTCTGGGTCTCTAGTACTTTATACATCTCTGCTCACGATTGGTGACAAATGGACTTGATGACGAAAGAAACGTCCCTGAAAAGGTGACTACTATACGCCTGAAGACTATGCCTCTCAGCGCTCATTCATCCATCAGCTAAATGCAGGTAAAATATAAAATACGCCTCTCATTTATGGATCTTAGTGTGAAATAGAGAACTTTAACCCTCAATAAAATCGACCCCGCTTTCATCTTCACCAATCAGGTCTGACCGAGGCAGATATCTCAGCACGGGGCCAGTTTATCCCCTCTGATCATGTCTGTTTCCATCTTATCTCCACGGCCCATACCCTGCCTGCGCTCTTTTTGTCCTCTGTGACGTATTCCTCCTCCTATTTCCCTTCCCCATCTCTCTTCCTCTCATCCATAACTCTTCTTTTCCTTCCGTTTACCAGGCTCTTTGATGCTCTAAGTTATGGTCCTGTATCACAAGGTGACCTGAGGAGAGGTAGATGTGAAACTGGGCAGTGGGGCCAAATTCAGAGTTATTTAGTAATGTAAAGGAGTTACTATTATTTTTTATTTTCATAATAATTTTTTTTAAAAATAAATTCATTAATTATTCAGTCAGTCCTTCAATCAATGCAATCAATTAACAGATTAACAAATAAACAAAAAAGGTTATTTACTTACATTGTTTACTTCTGGTATATTTTTTTTATCATTACTTTTATTTAGGGTGCTTTTACACCTGTAGATCGATTGTTTTGTTCCGAAACAGGGATTAAAATCGTTACAATGTTGCACTTTGTCTTTGGTGCGGATGGCTTTCACACGGCAACATTTCTAAATGGACCAAAATATCTAAAACAAGCCACGTGCAAGTAAACTCTCCTGACATTGAGTTCCAGGCTTTATTTAGTTCCCTTTATTTAGTTCCCTTTTATTTAGTCCCACTCAGCTGTCATGCGTCCTTATTTTATTAATTACGATGAGCAATACGACATTATAAGCGAAAAGCTGCACTTTCATTTTGAATGGTGACACCCACAGATATTGCCACCAAATATAAATCAGAGGTAAAACTTTCTCATACATAGCCATTGGCTATAATTATGCATTATAGGCTTTAGCAGACAAACCAAGACTGCTGTTCGGTCAATTTTCCTAACGAATGAACAGCTCTCGATAATAGCTCAACATGCTTTCACTTTGGTATTTGACATGAAACGCACATTTAACGGTAAGAATGTTGACATCCCGCCAGACTCATAATTCTTTCTTCATATAACCATATATATGGCTATTACATTTCTATATTACATTGTGAAATAGCCTGGTTCGGATCGTATTGCTTTCTCACTACAATCAATCTGCTCCAGAGGTTGTTTCAATCGAGCTGAGACCACCTCATTCAGGTGATCTCGGACCAATTGTTTAGGTGCAGATCAGAGCGCAATTGCAGAATTGACATATGCCAAACAAATTGCGCTAACTGGGGAAACGCGCCAGGTTCCAGAACAAAAGTCTAGGTGTGAAAGCACACTAAGTCTCAAAACATGTATATCCCTGGCTAGTTCACGTTAACAATAAAATAACATGATTTGGGGAAAACAAGATTAAATAATTAATTAAAAACTGTACTATTGTGAATAATTGATGTTTTTTTTTGATAAACATATGATTTAATTTAATGTGTAACCTTTTGATTCATTTAATGTGCCATAAAATGTATATTTTAAAATACCCTTAAAACAAGTAGCTGTTACAAGACTTATGTGTCAATAAGTGCATGCACGACTGCGCAGACCAATCGAAATCTGTCTTAAAGCGGTGCATGCCGGTTAGAAATTTTGTCCAACGTAACGCTAGGGTGTTCTAGGTGGTTACTAATGTGTTGCTAGGAGGTTGCTAAGGTGTTCGAGTGGTTGCTAGGCAGTTGCTAACAAATTACCATGGTTCTAGCATGAATTAGCATGTTGTTGGCATAGTTCTAGCATGAATAAGCATGTCGCTAGCTTGTTTCTAATGTAAAGTCAATGGTAGTTTTTATGGAAGTCTATTGAAGTCTATGGAACAGTTGCTTAGGTGCCATAAGTGGTTGCTAGGGTGTGGCTAGTAAGTTGAAAGGTCATCAGTGATTGGCAGATTGGTAGTCTGAGTTAAATGAGCCCAATCTTAAGTCTGTATGACAGTCCGGCGAAAAGTTATGAGGTCACAAAGTTTGGTCCAATGTTAAGTCAATGGGACTTTTTTAAGTCGGATCAGTATGAAAAGATATAGCAACCCGAGTCAGAGCAGTTTGGATGTTAGGTGTTAGTTTGGTGGTTGTAGTATGAATGGTCTAGGAGGAGATGCATAAAAAAATTAGTCTCAGAAGAAGAAGACGGAAGAATAATAAGTTTATGTAGTATAACAGAATGTTGGCTTTCTAAAGCCACCATAATAAATGTTTTCTAAACTCTATTAATGTTGATTAATATCAAAAACAATTGGGGAACTATACAGATTATAGTGTAACATTATTTTTGTTTCATTTAATGCATAACATTATACTTTCAATTCATTGAATGTGCCTTAAAAAGCATATGAAAAAAAAAATTAAAACAAGCATACAAATCCTTCATGTTGTCCCAACACAAATTAATTTAACCTAAAAGTTTTTACAAATTTAAGTGGATTGATGATAAAACAATTAAGTTGTCTCAAAAGTCATTTTGTGAGTGTATGATATCTGCCAAACTACCCAATATTATACAGTAATAGCACATTGGTGTATTCATTTATTGCTATATTAACACTCCTACAGTCACACCATGCCTGAATTGAACACGCAGCCTTTTTATACGACAATTTAAAAAGAAACTACTCCCAATATATTTCCTTTTAAACTGCACCTTAACTTAGACCTACTTCAGTATAAAAACACAGCAGGATCTCTACTAAGTGACACATTTCTTCTATATTTCCGCCCAGTCCTTCAAAACCCACACATGAATTCACACAAAGACCTAAGCATTAAACTGATTCACAGCATTCAACCTTTAACCCTTCAATGTTTTTTTTTTTTTTTTTGAAAATTCAATTACAACCATAACACAGTAACCAGCCACAGCTCAGTTTAAATACACCATTTAAATGCATTCAATGAAGATTTCATTTGAGTAAGTGAGCTGGAACAGTGCCAGTTACATTTTTTTTTTCACTCAGAAATCCTATTTCCATCCAAAACGACTAATGTACTCGAAAAACAGAGGTGTTTAGTTTGACACGTCAATAATGAATGCCTCTGTGATCAATTAGCTTAATTGCTTCGCAGTTTTGATATACATTGCACACAGCAGGAAGGCAAAAGTGAAACACCTTCGAACACCTGTGTATGAGTCACATTCACGGCTGCTTTTCCTCTCCAAATGCTTCCTTGGTGAATAATCATACAATCCCCAATCTAAAATGTTTTGCTGATTGCAATAAAATCAAGAATATGTGATTTTTTTAATTCCAACCTAGGTTCATTTGAAATATGTGCCTCCCAATACATTTCATTGTGCATTTTTAAATTCATGCCCATTTTCTAAATGTCTGCAAGAAGATGGGACTTTATTTTGTTGTGCAAAGACCAGCATAAAAATAATCGTTTATCTGTCGATAAAAAGTGATAAAAAGTTGCTGGTGCCCAGGGATGGGCAAAAATACATTGAAATGTATTTTTAAATAAAATACCAAATACCTCAGTGTTATGTGTATCAAAATAAACTACACAATGCAGCAGCCACAAATGTATCAAAATGAAATTGTATTTTGTATTTTGAAAATACTACAAAATACTTTTACAAGGGAGCATGACATTTCTTCGCAAACCTTCAATCAATAGGCCTATTCGATCAATCCCTTCCCCAATAAACTGACTGACTTTCATTTTAGCATAAATTTTGTACAAATATCATACAGAAAGTCCTGTCTTGAAGATGATCTCTTTAATCACTGTAAAAACCATCTAATGCAGATAATGAGTTGGAATATAGTACTATTGTACATCACGTCATTGTGTTTCTATCCATTGGGTGGCCAGTAAAACTGCAACAATCTTTTAACAGTCTTATATTTTAAAAGGGTGATCTATGAAGAGGTTATTTTACTTTATTTTATTTTTGCTCAATAAATGTAGTTTTTTTGCAATTGAAATCTGTAATCCTTAATGTTAAAACATGATTTCTGAAAACTACTAAAATCTCCAGTTTCAGAAATTTCCATAAATCAGTAAATTCAAAAAAAAATTAGTTATCTATTTTGCAAATAAACTCTTCAGATACATCCCACTGCTGCTGTGTAACGGGAGTCTGGAGTTTTTGACCAGTCTGTATAGACAGAAGTATTATTAAATAGTTGTGTCTCGTATACTGTATTGTGCCACTTTGGCATCTCTTCATTAACTGTACACAGCATCTGTAGATCATCTACTGGCATTTGAAACAGCCAATTACAAAACAGCCAATACAAAGCATTGTAGGATTCGCCACTGTAGGACTTATTTGTTTGTTGTTTGTCATATTTTATTGGCATCACATCAGCTATCCATCCAAAGCTACCATTATTTGGACAGTATACTCATTCTCCTAAGATTTTTTCAGTTCTTCTTTAACTGGAAGAGTCCCAGTTTGTCATATTTAGGGAACACCAGTACACCATCTTTAGGTGTTTAATATTTTTAAACATCCTCTGCATCAATGTTGATGTTCTGAAAGCTCCACATCCTGTTCTTAAGGACTAATATTTAATTTCATCTCATTTCTTAAGCAAAGGTGCTATTGCCCAATTGTATACTTTACAGCCATTATATATTACTGGTCTTAGCATTGTGCAGTATACTAATTTCAATGGTTGTTGACTTTTGTTGCCATTTGTCTGTTACTTTCTTTATATGTGATGCATAATTTCCATCCAAACTCCAAGCATTGATCCCCTTCTTAATCAATTTTCTGTTCTAAACTCAAGCCTAGGCAAATCAGAGGCACCAATCAGAGGTAGCATTTGTATGATGTCATCATGTAGCCTTCTGTAAAGTATTTTACAGTAATTTAAAAATACAAAAATACAAGACACCAAAGTATTTTCATACAAAATATTAACCCATTTTCATAAACCCCATCAAACACAAATTACAAAATCCTATTTTGTATTTTAAATACATATTTTAAATACATGTATCATAAATATTGTCCATCCCTGCTGATGCCATAGCATTTAATTTACCATCAAACAAATGTTAAAGTACGTTTTTGTGGTTTCAGAAAAATTTAAGCTGAAGCATGTATTTTCCCATGAGCCTGTGTCGGTTAATTATGTAATTGACAAAAGTTTTCGTTGACCAGATATTTTATTTTGTAAATATAAATTAAATTAGATTTCATTGGCTGCACCACACTCTAAAATCATGGAGATGGATATTTGTTTAACACTGTGTCATATCAGCTTTCCTTTGAATTAAGATGTTTAATTATATGAGAATTGGAGAATTGGGAAGTTTTGCAAGCAAAATTTTAGCCCAAGACAGTTTCTCATGCAATGTAATCTGAGGGTTCAAAAGTTGTGCAGATGAGATGAGGTTTCTTTTAATGAGAACTATGATTTATAACTTGCTTGACAATTTTATGACATTTAACACAAAAAATATGTCCTATCCAGCTTTGCTTGCCAAGATTAAGTTCCTTCATTATTTCCAAATATGAAACCCTCACATATTACCAGTTCTTCTGTATAGTTTTTTAGGTAATACTTAAATTTAAGGACCAATTTTCACCATTGACTCGTGTCTTATAACTTACAAAAGTACTTATAAAGTATATCTTTTCTGCATCCCTAATCATACCCAATACCTTAATGCAATAATAATAACCTTGGTAGTTATTAATACACAGGAAATAAGGAGTTTGAGTCAAAGTTAATTGTTTGTTAAAGTTAATACTTTTTTTAAGTGTGTAATTGCTGTAAAATTGAAAAAATACAGCTTGGACAGTGACAATTTGTACTTTTGTCGATGAAATGAAGATTAAAGAATATTTACACATTCTTGGATTTTAGATATTTACAGTCAAGCCTGAAATTTTTCATACCCCTGGGGTATGAATAATTTCAGTCTTGGCTGTAAATATATATTGCATTTTACCAATACGTCCCAATTTTTTGGGGAATATGCCCATGATGGGAGCAACATTCAAACATTCTTTGGTGAGAGAATCTAGTTGCTTGGATGGAAAAAAAAATGCATTATGTATTACTCAGGTAAGTGAATTCAGGCACCAGACAAAGATATAGTCTTGTTCTCTCACTTAAGCATTCATAACCATACCAGTGAGTGCAGACTGCGGCGATGCTAACAGTGTTAGCACCATATGACCGCAGAGCTTCTCGCATATCTGTTCTGCTAATTGAATTGAGTCAGAATCAGTAATGCGACACCCTATCGATAACCTCCATGAACACAGGTGATGAAACTGCAGGTAATGGAATTAACAGTCACTTTATTGCCCGAGGAAGCACCTGTTTCCATTGAGTAGGATCATTCAGAGATGTAGAGAAGGGCATCTTGATGTCTTTCAAGCAAATTTACTTTTTTTTGTGTGTGATGTTGAAAGTGATCTAGACACCCACCGAGGTAAAAATAAAGATGTTACTTCAAGTTTCAAGTGGCCTCTTCAACCGCACACCAAAAAACACTGAAAATCATGAGTAGGTTCATGAGTAGGAGGTGATGAAAAAGAAGTGGTGTGGCTGGAAATAGTGACATATATTTTCTGAAGTAAATGTTCCAGAATGTATACAGTCAATGTTGTAAGATATGCACAGCCGAGAGATACAGGATCATTTGATGTAACTAGGGTATTTATACATATATACATATATACATATATATATATATATATATATATATATACATATATATATACATTTATATATACATATATATATATATATATATATATATATATATATATATATATATATATATATATATATATATATATATATATATATATATATATATACATATATATATATATATATATATATATATATATATATACATATATATATATACATATATATATATATATATATATACATATACACATATACATATATATATATATATATATATATATATATATATATATATATATATATGTATATATATATATGTATATATATATATATATGTATATATATATATATATATATATATATATGTATATATATATATATGTATATATATATATATATGTATATATATATATATATGTATATATATATATATGTATATATATATATATATATATATATATATATATATATATATATATATATATATGTATATATATATATATGTATATATATATATATATATATATATATATATATATATATATATATATATATATATATATATATATATATATATATACATATATATTTATATATACATACATACATATATATACATACATATATATATATATATATATATATATATATATATATATATATATATATATATATATATATATATATATATATATATATATATACACATATATATATATATACATATATATATATAAACATAAAACATATACATACACACACATACGTACATACATACATACATACATACATACATACATACATACATATGTCTAAACGTCTATTATAAAAGTCCTTCTTAGACTGGTTGGAGTTTGCAAAAGGTGAATTGAAGAGTCATATAAAAGAGCCCTGAGCCATCTTGAGGACACACTCACACACATGCATGCGCAAACCTCTTCTCCAGCACCTGCATGTGACTGAAGCACAGAGAATCACCAGGGGACACAGAAAGATCATTCCGGATTCTTCTCTTTCTGTCTTTCCCATCCACTCTCTCATAATCATCAGCTCTACTGCACTCCTCTACAGTCAGACTCAATCTCTCCCTCTCTGAATGTGATGCAGGCTGGGGTTAAGACACTGCGCGGGTTCGACTGAGGGTCTTAATGAGCTCCCGTGCTCATGTCTCTCTGCGGGCCCCGGGGACGGTCAGTGTGTGCTGAGATCTGCTATTGCACCTCCACTGTAATGAGTTCAGTCTGTCTGTCAAACCAGCCGCCGATCACTGTTGCTGCTGTCATCAACAACACAATAGGGGAGCTCATATGAATACTTGTGTGCTCTAATTATACTCTCAGAAAGCATTGTTTTTCCTACATTTCAATTTATTCTTGTGTTTTTGTTGTTCTAGGGTCCACCTTTCAACAATTCCCACTCTTGTTCTTCTCAGTCTGGCTGCATCCCCTTTCATCTCTAGCCTAATTGTTTCTTATAAGATATTTGTGATATCTTTTACACATACTGTAACACAACAAAATTTATAACTGAGGCCCTGTAGCAATGTAATGTGCATTTTGAGACTATATGAGAGCTAATTATTAAGCCTTTTTCCAATGTCTTTACAAATATTGCAACTTATTTTATAATCAATCAACCTAATGCAATCAATCAGTCAATTAATCAACCAACCAATTAACCAACCCAAACCAAACTTTTACACATACTGTAACTAAGGCTGGACGATATGGCAAACATTTATATCACGATATATGTCTTAATATTAGACATATCTCAATGTGGACCATATTAAAAACCCAGGAAAAAAACTGGCAGAAAATCACACAATGGATGTCTGTACCCACAAATGTCGGTAAACTGAATTTGCAAAGTCTACAATACCCCCAGGCTCTTACAACTTTTTTTTAATGAAAACAGTACCAAAAAAAAATTTATGTTCGCTTTTTATTTGTATTTAGCATTTACAAACAAGAAATGTTACTATCAAATAAATAAAACTGTCAGACTCAGCTTATATATATTAAAATAGAACATTATATATATATATATATATATTAGGCTTGTGCCGGTATTCGGTAATGCGATAAATCACGGTAATGAATATGCACGATATTGTTATCGCGGGCACTTCAAAATACCGTGAAAAGTAATAGATCCGAATTTATATTCTTAGAACGCGCCTTAGCTTATTTTCCATCAACCGCTTGAAGAAACACTGCGTATATGCTGCGCAGAACTGATGCGCACTCTGATGTAAACAATCCCCACATGTAGAAGCCCTGTGTGCGCGCCGCCGCCGCTATAATCCTTACACGCAAGGGCGGACTTGCCATCTGGCAGACTGGGCACTTTCCCGGTGGGCCGACGTACTTTTTGGGCCGGGCTGATCATCGTCTTATGATTTGATCGGCCCATAAAAGGCTTAGCAGCCTATTGTTTTTTTCTGCCTTATTGATTGACGCTGCTGTGATCTGTGACTCTCTGAGAGTAGACGCTTTTTTTCCCGGACAGACAGACCGGGCCGGCCCATGTGACACTGTGCAGCCCATTGGCTCTTTTCGGTATTGACATTGGGCTGGCCCAATCACAAACTCCTATTTTGGACTCCGTGTGAGTGTGCGTCGTCTGTGTGTATTTGTCAAAATAGTCGAGAGTCAGAGAGAAGAAACGCAAGGGAGGCGCAGAGAAATCGCGGGAAATACACCGGCGTTTCATTTAGCGATTCTGAAAAGTTCTCTGTTCATTCTAGTACACGGCTAAAAACGCAAATCACGTGACCACACACTCTCTGCCCAGAGCTGCAGCCACTAGTTCAGCGGGTAAGCATAAACCCCAGGTGAGAGTTCAGTGCATGTCAGACAGTTCATCTGCAGGATGGTCTCATCTCACTATAGTTGTTAAACGTGATATTGAATTCATCTTGTTGTCTCTATCTAACAACTCTTATGTCTTTTGAATCACTTGTTCTCAGTTAACTGTTTTGGCTGAGTGCAAAGATAAGCTAATATATTAATTTATGTAACCACATACACTGATTCTGCACATTGACTGATTGCTTACCTTTATCGTTTAAATTTAATGTACGTTATACTGTTATAATGGCCATTATTGGTTATTAAAACTGATATTCTGCAAAAGAGACAGTGTAAATCAAATATCAAAATGAAACAAATTTGACTTATATTATGTTTTCATTGTTTAGATAGTGAAACAGCAAGCAGGATGAGGTGAAAGGTTAAAATGTAACACTGTTCCCTTTGAAGATTTACCCATGCATTAGCAGGCAGTTTTTGTTATGTTTATTATTGAATATAGGCTGAGTGAATAGTGTATTGAATAAGCTAAATTGGCTGTAGTGTATAAGTGTGTGTGAATGAGTGTGTATGGGTGATTTCCAATATTGGGTTGTGGCTGGAAAGGCATCTGCTGCATAAAACATGCTGGAATAGTTGGCAGTTCATTCCACGATTGCTGATCGAAGACGGTTTCCCTTTGCACATTCACTTTGATATAATTGCTCAAGTTTACTTTTATATTGTGTATTGTTTTATTTATATTTATTTGTATTTAAATGTTTGAAGTACTTTTAGTTAATTAAAAAGTTATTAAAGTTACTAAGTTGACGAAACTGAAGTTTTTTGTGTTTTTTTACCTGTTTCTCTAGTAAAATTACAATATCGTGATAATACCGTATACCGTGATAAAAGCTCAATCAATTAATCGCAGCATGAAAATGTGATACCGGCACATGCCTAATATATATATATATATATATATATATATATATATATATATATATATATATATATATATATATATATATATATATATATACTCATTTATATGTTTATAAGTTTGATTTAAATCCTACACCGCGCCTCATAGTCATCTGTGTTTGCTTCATTGCCTTCTATTCTGACACTGCTGGTTTGAAGCTGCAGAGCACCGAAACTAAAAAGTCGAACCACTTCCACACCACTGCATTAGTCTTTCCTCCCTTATCAACTATTTTGTCTGCATTCTTACTTGAGGAAGCTTGTTCATTCACATCTGAATTCAGTTACGGAGCTTAACCAACTGCTGAGTGCTGGCAGTGTGTCCGTGATGTCTTTACGCAAGTGACATCACGCTCTTTCTGACAGCTGAGCACTGACTGTCAATCAAGGACGAGTGATAACTTATTAGATTTTATATATCTAATAAAAAAAATTGTATATATATATATATATATATATATATATATATATATATATATATATATATATATATATATATATATATATATATATATATATATATATATATGCAAATTTATATCGAAATACCGGAAATGGGTTTAAAAATCATATCACCGTTATTGGAGAAAAAAAAAAAAAACTCGCAATATACATTGATATCGTATTATTGTCCAGCCCTAACTGTAATACACAAAAAAAAATTATAACTGAGGCCTTGTAACAATGTTATATGCATTTTAAGACTATATGAGAGCTAAATATAAAGCATTTTCTCCAATGGATTTACAAATATTGTAATTTATTTAGAATCAATCAACCAATCGCAATCAATCAGTCAATAAATCAAATCAATCAACCAACTGACCAACCAACCAACCAAACCAAACCAAACTTTTACACGTACTGTAACACAACCAAATTTATAACTGTGGCCAATCAATAAATAAACCAACCAAATCAAATCAAGATCAAATCAATCAATCAATGTGCAAATATTGAACACAAGTATTTATTTCTAATTCAATGTTTGACCTTGTGACAAGTGAATTACTGGGATTTTTTCAGTATTTACTTTAGGATTAAAGATTTAATTCTTTAAAATTAAAATAAGAACTCAATTAAAATAAGAACATTCAAACTGTATGAGAGAACCAGCCAAAAATTTTTTTAAAGTTTTAAATGAACAACATGTCGCACACCACTGAAACACCATATTTTCATGCCAAATACCTAGTGCTTTACAGTACAGAGATCTGGTGTAGAAATGAGAGATTTTCTCTTTGATATTTTAAAACAAACACCCAAATGTGAACTCATAGGCACTGTTACTGAAAACTACATTTCCCATCATTCACTGTGGCAGCTCAAGAATGATAAAATACAGCAATTACGCACCTAATGTGCATCCTTCGCTCTTCATTACATTGCATTAGAGTTAAAAAGCTTCCTGTCTTTGGAAGTGAAAACATTTTCCAGAAATCATGTAAGTGCACATTATGTCAGCATTACGATTTCCAAATATACAAGTAGAAATTTCCGGAAGAAACATCATTCTACCCAAAGGATCAATAGTTTAAATGTTACTACTTCATCTGTACAATTTGAATGCTCAGATAAAAGAGTTTCAACTATGATGTTTCTGTTTTGGAAAAAAACAGAAAAGACATGACATGAGTGATTACTCTTCCATCTCCAGCTGTTTTGCTTTCACCTCGGCTCTGTTTGTTAGGTGCAAGCAGGGTAACCAGTTAGTGCAGTGTCTCAAACAGAATCAATACAAATCAAATCCACCAAAGTTTTCTCTTGGAGCACTTAACCTTTTCAACTCCGCCGTTAGTTCTTTTATCTTCCTCAACACAAAAGCTTTCAGGGCCATTTTTAACACAACCCACACACACACACACACATATATTTGCACACAAAAGCACTGTCAAACATCCCTGCTTGCTGGAGTAATTGAGGACGGTCAGGAAAACAACCATTTGTGCTTAACAAACAGCAAAGTCAAAGGATTACTCTTTGCAGAAAACCGAATCAGGCAAAGACTCAGTAAATCTCTCAAGCGCCACGTATCTGCTCATTTCCCTTTCCATTACACCATTTTAGATTGCTTTCAATGAGAAAGGGAAGCTCTTTATAGTGTGCCAGTAGCAAAGCAAACAGTGTCAGGCATTTCAAAGGCAGCACGGTGAGTGTTTGATGGTATTGTGCGTTTGTAGCTGTAGAGGACAGGAGTGTTTTGGAGAGCGTATAGCTACGGACCGCTTTGATGTTAGCTGTCAATAGCAGACCCCCTCGTCTTAAAAGGACTGTTTTTGAGCACAAATTGCATCGTGCTATATGAGGATTAGCTAGAGGGAGTTGTGCTGTCAGGATTCTGATACATAAACCTGAACTTGCTAATACACAAGCTGCTGTTTTATCAGTTATATGCACATTACAGAACAATACAGCCCGGATCTGATAATTCCAAGCAACATTTCATTTACTTATTAAAGCTGTGTCAATAACTGATAGTGAAAAACCTCAACAGACCGCAACGGTAGTTCCGGTAGTAAAAATCTCATTAATTTTGTCTACAGAGTAATTGATTTTTAACAATAACATCTTTCCAAAAAGACCTACTGTGCTCTGAGGTTTGTAAGTGAATATTTTTGCTTGTAGAAGCCACAAGGCAATCTGGATTCTGTTTATTCTAAAATAAAAGGTTGTTTGTTTGTTTCTATATGATTTTACAAAGATTCTTTAACATTTATGTAACCATTCAGTGAAAGTTTTTTAAAGAACCCTTTATATTCTGGAGAAGTTTATACTAAATAATGGTAAACCAGTGGTATTTTAGTAAATAAAAACCAAAATTTTAAAAAAAGAAGGGGGGGGGGGGGGAGGTTGGTCGCACACTTGATCCACCGCTCTGCGCCACATCGTGCCATACTATAATGCGGTTCACTTTGCGGCTTTCGCTGATTTTTTTGTGTGCAATTTGACATGCTTTAATTTACAGTGCATTCTGCATCCTGATTGGCTGTAGACAATTGTCAATCAATCTCTTCCATGTCTCCTCTACATTACAGAATGCATTCAGCTTGTCGAAATAACATAAATCTTCGACTGTTAGCAGTGTGAGATCCAACAAGACTGCATAAAGGGTTGTAACTGTCCACAGCAACACCATCGTGAAGGGGTCCTAAACCAGATGCGCAGCACCACAACACACCACGTAGCGCCATGCATTTTAGAATTGTAAATATATAGGTTTATATAGGTAAATATATAGGTGATATAGGTTTATATCAGTGTACATACACCTGCGCCACAAGCTGGTGGCTGTCGGCGGTGCCCAGCTATGACTCCAGACAATGTTTATATTTCTGCCGCACGACACAGTGCCATCTGAATAAATAATATGCGAATGTGCGCATCTGGTGTGTGTTACTTCCAACTTCATGTGTGTGGCACATCCGGCATGTGACCCCCTTAGGAATGGAGTTTGCTTTAGTTTTGTGGATCAGTTACTGCAGGAAAAAGAACATTACGCTGGATGCCAATATTATCCACACAAAAGCCAAAAAGCTTTATGAACCTTTTGCTGACAGCGATAAACGTTTGCCTCTGAAAACAGGTTTTGATCTTTATTTCATTCTATAATACCGCACTTATTTTTCTATGAAACTTTGAGGGTGTTTAAATAAGAGAGAAAAGTGTGAAAATGTTAATGCCTGTCTGAGAAAAGTGTATGAAGTGTGTAGTCAGGGTTTTTACAGCCCTAAAACATCTATATTAATCATAAAAAATAAAGCTGACTACTTTGCAGATTTCATCTATTGTGGGTTATTATTACAACATAACTCTCGCGAATAAAGAGGGACCAGTGTAACGCACACCGGACATGCACATGCGCATTTTATTTAATATGAAACTATAAAGACGGTGCACTGTGGCACGGCACAAACATGAACAGTGTTCACTTGTGGCGCCACTGTATGTACCGTGATAAAATTCTATTTTAACATTTATAAAATGCATGACGCTGTATGGAGCGTCATGGTCCAGTACCGAGTAGCACATCCAGTGTGCGACCCCCTTAAAACTAAAACTATGTCAAAAAACGATTTTGTTAACTAAAAAGTAAAAATTCACAATAAATGACAGCAAAATAATTATTGTTTTTAGAATTAATAAACACGTTCTTTGGTGGAAAATCTGACCTGTGGGTGTTTAGAGAAATACCCATAGATGACGCTTTTGTAGACGAACAGTTTCTTTATTTGCCAAAAAAAAAAAAAAAAAATATATATATATATATATATATATATATATATATATATATATATATATATAATATATATATATATATATATATATATATATATATATATATATATATATATATATATATATATATATATAATAAAACGAATTTAACTAGACATTTCTACTAACTGTGCTAATTAAAGGATCCTAAATGCAGATGTGTCAGCATCAGCAAGTTGTGTGTTGAACTTATATTCTATACCAACATATGGTGAAGATTTAAAGTGCTAAATACAATGTCATCACACTTACCCTATAAATACATGCATAAAAACTAGAGATACAAAAACAATAGACTCACAAACACAAATGTCAATGCATGTACCGGATCAGGACCAGGTTTGAAATGCTAATTTTTTATATTATTTATTAAATTACCATTATTTTGTGTGTTATTAACATTTTGTGGTATTAATATACACCTACCCCAACCCTAAACCTCACAGATATTTATGTCTACATCTATCCCAACCCTAAACCGAACCTTCACAGTAGCATGGGCATTATAATGTCCAGTGCGTATTGGAACTGATCGAATACATCATCGTGCTACAGACTGCAGTGTGGACATCTTGCTAAAACCATTTCAGACCCCAGTGGGTTAAGACAAAATATATATTATACACAGAACTTTTCACAATTTTTCACGTGAGCTCAAGATTTTAAAAATAGCTTCCTGCATGCAAATAAATGTCAAGCAGTTTTGTGATGCTAAGGTAGTGCTTGAACCTACAGTATCTGCTGCTGCACTGACCCATGACTTTCCAACTACCAAGCTATTGCTCTTAAAGCCCCTCAGCAGATATCATTGCTTCTGAGTGTTTAAATTTCCACTCTTTTGTTGAAGGCTGATAGTTTAATCACCATTAACCAGCTTATTAAATTGTGAGGATGTTTATGCACAGCTGAGAAAACAGCCTCAAGCCAAATTTAACCCAGTGGGAGTCAAAAGACCGGAATGACATTTCAGTGGCCCGTAATCCAGTTGATGCTGCAACCAGCATCTGATCTTATAGCACTAGTCAATTCTGCTCCATCTATCTATAGCAGGGTTCTTCTCCAGCTGTGGGATCCTCCAGTCAGCCACTGAAGAACTAAAGCCTCTGTCTAACCCAAGTCTTTCATGTTGGGATTCTCAGATCAAAACCATTAAAGGGCTGATCTAACATTCGCTTTAGAAGTCACAAACACAGCTTCCTGCTCAATAGGTGGGCTGAAACCCATTTTCCAAAGCAGTGCACTGAGTTCAACATATTAAAACGGTAAAGATACAAGTGAAGCCTTTCAAATCCGAGATCTGAAGCTCCAAAAGTAAGCTTGCAGCAATGAGGAGTGTATACTCAACAGTTGCACTGTCTGCTTAACTTTATAAAGATGTCAATGCTTTGGTAAAAGCTGTTCTTATACTGTCTGCTGAGATTCCCATCCTTGACCAACCAACCACGGTTTGATATATTGAAACACTGGCCGGTATCCGTATTCTCTGCTTTGAGAGTTACAGACAGGTCAGCGGACTACAAAAATGTCAAAAGTAATTGAAGGTGTAAGGCTCCAAAGCAGCTCAGTAATCCCGCACATTCTCTGCTCACCTCCACCTACACACCTCTTTGGTTGGTGTCGGTCTCAAGGGTTCTGTTAACAAGAGCAGTATGATCCTGGAGAACTGACCGTCCTCATCATCCTGGCCTGCTTTTCTCTCACAACAGTCTATAAGTACCCAGGTGACTCAGGGTGTCTTGAAAAGGACGATTAAATATCGCACTTCGAAATGAACCAGTAAGACAAACTCATTGGAATTCCTTGAGATTTACACCGGGGCTTTTCACACAAACCCATTGACATTCACAGCTGCTCGGATGAGGGGAAGTTCAGTGAAATTGATCTCTCCAGGCTGGTGAGTAATCACTGAGCTAAAACCAACTGGATCCAGCTCTGCTTGATGGCTGAGCAACCTTGGCCTAAGCCAAGCACTTTGTTGCCCCGCTGTTCCTTAAGACTATCTGAGGGTATGCATCCAACTCTACTGTGTGACCCCTGGAACAGCCACTCAGTCATTAATAGGAAACTTTAACCCTGTTGACTTACAGGTCAAAAATGACCCAGGCACCATTTTAACAGCTAAGAAAACCTAAACAGTTAAAAATATATATTTTTATAAAATGACCCCAACAATAATTAATCATTTTGTAGTTCCATATTTTTATAAAGACTGTACACATTTAGGGTACAATGGTTGTCTTTCTTGTCAGTTTTGACCTGCCAACAGTAAAACACCACAAAAACTACTAGAACACACTGGCACACACATGCACAATCCAAAACACCCACCCTCAAATGCACACAATAATAATCTACAGCTTTACTCTTACGAATACTGTCTTGCTAAAAGTGTTTTACATTTATGCAGGTACATTTAGCATTAGAAAAAAAAAAATACCCTTTACTTTAGTCGAAAATGAGTGGTGCCCTCTGAATAAACATTACTCCACACTGATCCGGGAAAACCTAGACATTCACCTAGAGTTTGTGATGAATCTGAGGTTGCTTTTTCATGTGAAATAAATTTGAGGATTAAAACTAAATTCAGCTACATTATTATTAGTCTGCACAAGACGTTTGGCCATAGGATAAATGGTCGTGCCCAACTGAGCCTGGTTTCTCTATAGGTTTTTTTTTTTTCCTTCACTTTCACCAATTGGTGAAGTTTCTTCCTCGCCCCTGTCTTGCATGGTTCGGGACTTGTGGAGCTGTGCATAGATGGATTTGCTCTTCAGTGTTTGGACTTTCAGCAGTGAAAATTAAACCACACTGAACTGAACTAAACTGAATTAAAACTCTGAAAACTGGACTGACACTGTTTTAATATACTATAATCGACTATGTGAAGCTGCTGTGACACAATCTACATTGTAAAAGCGCTATAAATATAAATATGAAATTAATTGAATCAAAATTTAAAGTTCAGTGACGGTGGGTTATTTTTTACCCGGTCAACAGTACAAGTAGTGAACAGATATACTGTACAGTATTGAATGACAAACTAGGGATGATTAAATATTGTTAAAATCAGACATTCAGCTAATCTGTTTTACTTGTTGCTGACTTAATATATGTACAGTACAGTTTATATGCAGAATGTCTACCTGCCCTACTGTGTGGTATTTGACATGGGAACAGTACCTGTAGGTAGATGCAACTTTTTAAAGAGGGTTTTTACTGTACAAATTATCTACTGTTTTTAGGCATATACACACCAAATTGCAGGCAATATAAAACATCATTACAGACAATATACTTACTTACTTACTGCTAGGGCCGTTTATATCAAAGTTTATATTTAGCTGCACCATGTTGGTGTTTTGTAACATCAAATTTTTACGAGGTGGGTCGAGACCCCCATTCTGGAGAACCAGGACATACACACATACTCTATAACCAATTTAGCTTACTCAATTCACCTATAGCGCATGTCTTTGGACTTGTGGGGGAAATCGGAGAACCTAGAGGAAACCCACAAGAACATGCAAACTCCACACAGAAATGCCAACTGACCCAGCCGAGGCTCGAACAAGCAACCTTCTTGCTGTGAGGCGACATTGCTTTCCACTGCACCACTGTGCCACCCATTACAGGCAATATATAATTTTAAAATTGTAAAAAGCACCAGCATGATTGAATTTTTGAATTACAAAATTATAGAACAGCAATAAGCGCAATGCAAGTAATAACGATAAAAATGATCTAAAGTGTCAATTTTTGAAATAAGGGTAGAACATTAGACTATAATTTTAGATGGAACAAGCATTGGATTGTTACACTCAGATAGTCTAAACTAAATTAACACTAACAAACTAAAATAATAAAACAACTATTTTATAATTATATATATTAAACTGTTATACAGTGATGTAAAGATTAAACAATTGAGAGATTGATATATGCCTATAACAGTGTTACCCATCCCTGTTCCTGGAGGCACACCAACAGTACATATTTTGGGTGTCTCCCCTATCTGAATCATTCATTTCAGGTTTTTGAGTGTCTTCGAATGTTCTGATGAGTTGAATCAGATGTGTTTGAATAGGAAGAGGTTGAAAATGTGTACTGTTAATGTGCCTTCAGGAACAGGGTTGAGAAACACTGGCATATAATATTAAAATATTAAAATTATAAACAGAATAACTGGATAATAGAATGAGAGATAATGCAACAAAAAATAAACAGAATGCTGAATAAATAGAATATGCAAAGACAGAGACAAAAAGCAATACTAATAAACAGACAAAATGATAAAAAAGAGATCAAATGGCAGCATGACTGACAAACAAATATATGTTTGATCAACTATTTGTATGTCGGCGGGCGACCATGGAATTTATAAAAAAGGTGCTAACCGAGTGTCAAACCAGCACAAACCCATTATAAATGAGTGAGTCAGGACTTTTAAAATCCATCTATAGGGAGTTTGGTATCTGCTATCAAACATGAGGGTTTGTTTGATCTGTGTAAATGGGGTTGAGTAGTGGACATTACTAACTTAAACGCCTACAGTACTCTACAGCTCTTATCCTGCTGGATCCATTGTGTAATATATACTGTATCACCACATCACTTCACTCAGGTAGACTGTAAAATATCAGTACTGTGAAAATGCAGACATTCAAAGACATGATGCCCATATATATTTTAAAAAAATTCTTCAATGGATACTAGCATTTGGCTAAAAGCTTGTAGTGGAAGTAACCACCAAGGCCAAGAGTCTTTGGAGTGTTCAAAGTCAAACCTGTATCGTTTTTTTTATTTTTTAATTAAGAACCTTTCATGTGGAAGTGAAGTACCTCCTAGTGAGCTCTTTGACTGATAAACACACATAAATAATGTAAACTGTAGCTCATGACCTGCAGTAAATATGCTAGTGCTAACATAAAGAAATACAAATGTTATCAGGGGTCTAACATCTTAATATCAACATTTATGTATAAAGCACAGTATATCACTAGCAGAGCTAAAAGTAGAGATGCTTTTAGCCTTTATTACATTTTGAAAATTTGAAATGTAGCTTTGAAAAGTAGTTTTTTTCTATAATAAGCTAATGTTTTTAATATGTAGCAGTGTAGTTAAAAAAATATAAAGCCTACCTCAGGGGTGACCATCTCTTCTCCTCGAGGTCTACTGTCCTGCAGATTTCAGTTGCAAGCCATATCAAATACACCTGGCTGTAATTAGCCAGTGCTGTTCAGGTTCTAAATAATTGGTTCAGGTGTGCTTGATCAGTTGGAGTAGGAGCTGAACTCAGCAGGAAGGTAGATCTCCTGGACCAGGGTTGAGCACCCAATTTTATCAAATGAAATGAGTGTAGTTAACTTTGAAAGTTAATTCTACTCATTTGAAAAGCGTTTTGTACTCTGTGTTTAAGGTAATGAGTTAATTAAATACCTCATTACTTCAACTTAAATGGAGTAAGTTCACAGTACTCATATAGATTTGTTTTTTAACTCAAGTGGTTTGAGTTGCTTTAACTTATTGGGTTTTACAGTACTCAGTTGAACTCAGAGTTCTCTTAATTTATTGAGTTTTACTGTGCTCAAATCGATTTGTTTACTCAAATGGATTAAGTTCACAGTACTCATTAGGATTAGTTTTTGAACTTAAATGGTTTGTTGCAATCGGTTTCCTCAAATGATTTGAGTTACCTTAACTTTTTGGGTTTTACAGAGTACATATATAGTTGAATTCAAAATTATTAGATCATTGTTTTCTTATTCAAATATTTCTCAAATGATGTTTAACAGAGCAAGGAATTTTTTCACAGTCTTTCCTATAAGATTTTTTTCTTCTGTAGAAAGTCATATTTGTTTTAATTTAGAAAGAATGAAGGCAGTTTGTAATAATAACAATAATAATAACAATAATAATAATAATAATAATAATAATAATAATAATAATAATAATAATAATAATAATAATAATAATAATAATGATTAAACATTTTAAACACGATTTTCAAAGTATTTGCTTAACAGATATTTTCACACTGCATGAATATCTGGGCTAGCATTCTGTCGTTGCTGTGTTCACACTGTAGGATGAATCGGCGACAGTACGCTTCACACTGCATGACTTTACTATATAAGAGAATCACCAACAACTTTGTCCCTGTCCACAAACTACATCTCACAGCCAAACACACGGGAGAAGTAACATGTAAACCACGTGAGGTCATGTAGTATATCTTTGGTTATTAAGTATATAATGAGAAAAAAGCCTTTAGTGGGGTAGAAAATGTACTTATGTTGCTTATCTGGATTTTGAAGGAAATTAGCAATTTTTCTTTTCGATCCGGTCGACACGTCAAACAGACATGGGTGATCCTGACAAATTTTCACAAGTTTTTTCTCCATTTCTTGGGTCCAAAGAGATCGAAAAGAAGCCCTTTTAACTTCAGGTATTTTTATTGTCTACAGAACAAACTATTATGTTTTGAAATGTGTTGAATTATTATTTTTTCATTAAACAGAAATTGGGGGGAAATATAAAAGGGGCTAATGATTCAGGAGGGACAATAATTCTGACTGTACACACGCACTTTCAAATGCTTCCCAGTTATTTGTGGTTATTCTGGCAGCTTGTGGTAATTATCTGATAAACCAACTTTAATAATTTTTACTGATTTTACAAGATTACTAGTCACTTTAAACTGACTAAACACGTCGACAACAGGATGTCCAGAAGACCACCAAAAGGATCAGCCTTTCAGCCATAACAATTAGGGGTCAATTAGGGGCCATTCGCAGAAAACACATGCAAGATGCAGCACTCAGGAAAGGTTTTTGTTTTAAATCACCACCTCCACCATGTTAACTTTCGATAGTCTTGCCAATGTGCTACTGAAAGCAGAAGCTCACAGTGCTAGCACCACTTACGAGTTATTCTGATTGGTCTGTTTTGGAACTAACATTGCTGACTAGAGCTGCTTGTAAAAGTTGAAATAATTTTATCTTGACATGCATCGTAAAAACGTGATGTATGTATGAGGGATTTCGAAAAACACAAGACACGAGCATATCATGCATCAATTGTGTGTACATACAAAAAACGCTGGAAAATCAATGCATTGAACAAATGCATTCTGTGTAAGTGGCACCTTAACATGCAACTATGCAGAAGACTGGTCATCCATGAAAGACAAATGCACAAGAGGACAGGATAAAGCACAGAACCTCAATGGGCAATTGGTTTGAAAATGCAGCTGAAATCGCTTGGCAGTTCAACATAAGGATTTAAGCGAATTTGACTGAAAGCCCACTCTTTGGTGTCAAAACCTCTTAACAGCAGCAAGAAACATAAGGTTAGACTAACCTTTGCTGAGGAGCATGTTGTGTGGACAGAAAACTGGCGCAAAGTTCACCTTAGAGATGAAAGATGTGAGAGATGTGTCTCCACTACCAAAGGATACCAATGGTAGCCTTTTGGTGGGCGTGATGTAGAAAGTTGCAGCCAACGTCATTGACGCTCGAGGAAATGTCGAAGTAAAGCTGTATGGGTCATTTACATATCATACGAGAAGCACTTCTCACAAAACAGAGGCTTTATTCACATGAATACTTGTGTATAAATGTTCATTACTAACCTTTCTATACATAATTTCATTACTAACCTCTTCTAAACATAATTTGATTATAACTGCAGATCAACGCGAAATAAATGCAACATTTAATCAATGCATACAAACCCTTACAGTCTCTGTTATGTTACCAATTACAGATAAACTACACACAGCATACATTCAGGCCTTATATGGTTTCAAAAACAAGACAAAACATACAGTCAGTGCAAACCTCTCATCTGTATCTTTAATCTTTACCAGCACATGTAACGTTAAAAGTAATTCCGTGACTCCTAATACATAATAATCCAAAAGGTCATGATAATACTTAAACATGGCAGTTTGTTCATGTTTTAGGTTGAAGAAAGAATCATTTGCTCCTTTGTTTTTCTTCCGTCTACTACTTCATATTTTGTTCATTATTTCAGATATGGACACGTGGCAAGCACACACGAGCTCTCTCGAGAAAGTGAAACCGCTAGCGCTTCGTCGTTCATCAAGACGACGACAAGGTTTTTTTTAGCTCGTTCGACCATGGCTTGTTATTATATGTATATATTATTACAGTGTAATGTCTCGCGTGTGTATTTAAAAATGGCGCTTTCTTTGTTTTCTCCTGGCTTGTCCACGCAATAGTGACATATTTCTGTAAACCAATAGCGTTCAGCTGCGTGTCTGGCTCTGCCAGCCTGTACCCTTTTGTTGTGCTTGGTACCGAACTGTACCACTGAGTGGAAATAGGCCGTAAGTTCGTAACCAACTGAGTCCACTGTATACGTACACATTAGTGTTGCCGTGATATTGAATTTCAGTACCAATCGATACTGACATTTTAAAAACGTCCATTTCGCGCTAGCAATTAATCGCTGTTGAGCACGTTCTTAAAGCACCCATTTCGAATGTTATCACTTGATTGAATGGTCATTATCAGTGGTTATCAGCTGATAGATATGGGCCAGTGGGGCCTTGTCCACCTACTGGTAGGCTCAGAAGACTGTTATCATCCATCCACAAGGTTAATCAGCTATACTAGAGAAGACTCCAGATCCAGATCTGTTTTACATTTCTATGACGATTGGTTAGGGGTTGACGTTAATAAAATACAATTAATAGAAAAATAAATAAATAACATAAACAATTCTCATTAACTTCCGAGCCTTCTGAGCCTACCAATAGGCGCAGAAGGCTTCTACTGACCGATATCTATCAGCTGATAACTACAGAAAATGCCCATTCAATCGAGTGACAACATTTGATTCAGCTGCTTAAACACAGCTGATTTGTCATTGTATTCACATTTTACAATTTGCGTACCGATTGGTACCTAAATTCCAGTATCGTGACAACACTAATGCACATACATTTTTAAAGGCATTTGCAAATGATGAACATCCAAGTGTAATTGTATACATTATTATTATAAAATAGTGATGACTTTCTTGTGAATCCAGCAATTGCAACTAGTGATGATATTATTACACCATTTAGTCAGAAATCAGCCAAACACCATATGCTATTCTAAAATTACGCTAAAATCTTTATCAATAGCATCTGCCTAGGTACAGAGAGCTCATCTGCACACTAAAAAAAATTGTACTGCAGCGAGCTCAGCAGCTCTCTTCAAATATTATTCCAATATTCCTAATGGGAAACTTGTTGTTCAGAGAAATAGATTTGATTAAAGTTTTACAATTCTTATTCATATTTCTAGCAAACCTGCCATCGCTTAGCACAAGAAGCGTGTATGTAAATGTGATCTAAATACAGCTTCTTCAGAAAGTAAATTGTATATAGTAATAGCTGAGTACTTTCTTTATTATGTTAAAAGAAAGAATACACAAGAGTCTAACCTCAGCAACCCACACACACAGCTGCCCACACACAAACAAATACACGCACACGCAAATGATGTGAATAAATAAGCCAGCCACTTAATCTGTATTCAACTGAGATTGCTATCTGCATTTATTTGAGATCATAATCATAATGTAGTGTCTCTGAGAAGACTACTCTTAAACACCATACTCAAGAGTGATGAGCTTAATTGTTTTGTTAAATCAAAAGGGTGCTTTTCTTTTAGATTTTAATAAGAGGGTTGCAGAAAAACTAAATCAATAAAAATAGGGAAATAAACTGAAAAGTGTGGAAGCCTGTTTTTCAGCATGGCATGTAACAATAATAAATGAATTATTAAATAAACAATCAGTAAATCTAACCCAGGCTCATACTGAATACGTACCCCTGTATACATTTCTGGAGAGCGCCATATTCGTCCCAGGAGGTATATTTTTAGCAGTTTTGTTTGCGCGAATCCACCAGAGGACACTGTGTATGGTTTGTGAAATGTCAAATTTCTCTTGCAAGTTTCATTCGCTTCTGCTCTTCTTGTGTAAATCCACCAGAGGCCGCTGTCGACTGACTGACTGACCAACCGACTTACGCCACCCTCCTCCTTCCCTAAACCCAACTGATAGTGTTTTCAAGAGCACCGATTGACCAGCGCCCACCCAGTTCCCTAAACCCAACCGACTGTGTTTTCAAAAGCAATCCAGAAAAAGAAAAACCCTCATAGCAGTCTGATATTTACCACGTTTTCAGATTGCCCACATTCTCACCCTGTTATTTACTTGTTTATTTTATTTTTTGCCTTTTGCTTTTGTCTTACCTGCTCTCTGGAACCGTTTTTCACCAGACTCAAACCTGATCGTCGTGGTCAACTCCGCTCTATGTCACAAATCCGCCGACATACGAGGCGAGCCACTGGACAAACTGGTAACAGCACAAAAGCCATCCATACGGAGGCAAGCAGTTAGCTAGCAAGTGCGAAAAGGAATGGCATCACACCGTTCCGTGGCGTTCGTTTTAAAGATGAAATGCAGCCATACGTACCTCTGACTACATAATTCGCGATCTCCAGAAATATATATAGGAGTATGTCTTCATAATGAGCCTATGTTGAGTAAATCCGACTAACAATTCTGACTTTATTTACAGTTTATATCACACAACTATTTTTTATTGCATCCATTAATTTACATCTTGCAACTCTTTTGGAAATTAAGCCTTCATTTCTCAAATCTCACAGTTGGGTGTTTAGGCTACCTAAGAATAAAAATATTTATAACATATAATACCATATAATATAACATTGTGAGTGATAAAAAATTACATCCAAAACTACTCAAAACATTGACTATGTTAACATGGGCATCTGTAATCAAATTATTTGCCTTAATCTGAATAAGGCAATAATATGATTTGGTGTTTACATGAGTTGCTTTTTGATTGTTTCTTTCGCGATCCATTAGCACATAGTTCGATTAATGTCATTGCGTCACCAGGCTATCCACGATTCCTCTTGGTGTTTTGTTTTTAGTTTGTCAACTTTAAGAGCAGTTTGGCACTTTCACTTTCATTGAGGAACATTTCATGCATGCCCAGTGATGAACGAGATATTGGATGAGAGTATAAACTGCTGGAAGAGTGTAGTTTTAATGGAATTTGATCGCATGCCATATGGAAAAAAAAAACTGTGCATTTTGTGATGCAGGTGTCTGTAGTCCTTTACTCACTCAGTAGGTGCAGAAAATAGTGTCAAATAGTCGTGTGTATAGACTATCCTGTCGCAAAATGCGTTGAAAATCCTACACGACGGTAATAGTTTAAGATGTTTACATGTCTACTACACTTCAATAATGCAACTAAAATCGGCATACTCCACATGTCTTATTCAATTTCTGTTTAGTTCGATTGTGACTTTAGTTGGAATAAGGCCATCAAAAAAATCACTGTTTACATCTTAATCAAAGTATCGTCATAATTGTATTAAGATCGTATTATTGGCGTCCATGTAAACATACTAATTGTGCAGCAATAGCACTGTATACCACTCAAGTTGCAATCAATATATCAATATACAGGGGAAAACACTTATAAATTATATGTAGTTGTCAAAATCTATAATACTAATCTCCAGCATTAAAAATTAAATAAATAAATGCATCAATTTACAGGAAAAATAATTTAAAACTTGTATAAATGATCTGTGACTAGGAAGCAACAGCATAACTTTCTTTCAAAATCTGTAATGTAAAAAAAAAAAAAAAACCTGAATGTGCAACTACCTAAAAAAAGGTTAATTCCTTGCTAAATTCAGAATACCAAATGAGCTCATTTTCACTTTTAGTGGGCACGATGAAATTACTGGCATTGTTTCAGAAGGTATTCCAACAAAAGCGCATTGACAACATAACCTTAAACTAATTTATATCAGCTGACAGAAAACTAATTGCCTAATTACTAACACAATTGCTTGTTAAATGTGTCCTTAACAAGAAAAAAGCTTACTGTAAAAAAAAAAATACTGTCTGTAATTTAAAATGTCACATTTCATCGTACAAGATACAGCACTCCTATAAGATATTCAGGAATAAGGAAGAAAAATTTGTGCTTGAATATATCACAGCAAAGTCATTTCCTCTCCCTCTCTTAAATCCAAACTCTGCATCAACATGGATCACTCGGTCAATGCATTTCAGAGCAAAAGATCTACTTGATCAATGGAAAATGAGTTGTATTGTGTTATTGTTAAAGAAAAAAAGCCAGTATAACGGCACAAACTTAAATCTGATATATTTTTTAATCGTCACAGGGATTGGAAATGAACTGCAAAAAGCAGAGGCCGGTGTTCTGGATGCCATCAAGTATAAGAACCAATTTCAGCTCAATACCCCAAGGGTGCTTCAGGGCAGCAGTTCAAACATTTTTTCTAGGCGAATCCAACAAATCACATCAGCGGATTAACCGTCAGAATAACTGCTATGTTTGAAGCTCTGCGGTTCTAATGTTACAGGTCACAAATTCTCAAGTTCAGCCTAGTTCTGCACGGGCTTCATGGCAAGACTCATCATATGCTTACAGTGTATTACTGCAGATTAGCAGGAAAGGAGGGTGTGTGTGTGTGCTGTATGGTAATGATGGTGGAATAATGAGTGTATGCGCTTATGTTTTTCCTGTTGCGGTTGCTTGTTATCTCTGAAAGTCAGCAGGCCAAAGCAACAGGTTTCAAGCAATACGCACCCACACACATACACAAAATATATGGACGACACAGATGGATGCAAAAACAAAAGGACAATTCACATTGTCACTGTTTAGATAATAGATTAAACAACTTGTATATAAAAATCCTACATCAAAAGAGAAGAATTAAGGACAATAATAAAAAATAATTATATTTAGATAAATAGAAACAAAATGAACATAAAAAATGATAGAAGGAACAAAAGAAATGCATCGATGAAAAAAGATGCATAGAATGACAAATATAATGAACAACATTCTGAGAGAGACATGCTAAAATGATATGCAGATATAGGGCTCTATTTTAACAATGTAGGCACAAAGTCTAAAGCGCATGACGAAAGCATTAAGGGTGTGTCCCAATCCACTTTTGCTATTTTAAGGCTGAAAAATTACTGTTTGCGTCATGGCGCATGGTCTAACAGGGTTGTGCTTATTCTCTTAATGGGTTATGGGTGTGTTTTGAGTAGGACGTGCATTAAACCAATCAGAGTCTCGTCTCCCATTCCCTTTAAGAGTCAGTTGCGTTGAGCCATGGCGCATTTGCTATTTACATGGCGGACTTTGTAAGTGGAAAAACTGAACTCTTCACTAGCGAGAAAACCGTTAAACAAAGCATTTGCAGCGCGAGGATAAAGAACAAGTCTCCTCCATTCTACCTTTTTACTTTCTCTTTACTTTTATACTTATGTAGAAAATAATCATTTTTGTAACATTTTAATCCTTAATTTCCTTTTTTTCACATGTAAAGATATTTGTGTATTGCAGTACATCCTGTGTGTATAAAGTAATTTGTAAGCATTTGGAGTCAAGTTGGTCAATGGTGCGCTCTATTTCAGTTCCTCAAAATAGCAATGTGGCAAATTCGCCTTAATAGACCTTCTTTTTAGAACAGAACACCCATGAGTCCACAAAGTGACACAAATGGATTTGCTATTTAAACAACATGGCGCAAAATGTGATAATTAGGGTTGAGCTGGTCTCAAATAGCAACGAATCACGCAAAACACATCTTGCGCCTCATTGCGCCAGATGTATGATAGGGCGAAAGTTCAAACAATAGATTAAGACAACAGAAAACAAAAAAAACAGAATGGTAGACAGAACTTCAGAAAGATAAGTAGAACAACTGTTAAAATTAACAATAAAAAATGTATGGATATAATGATACTAATAAAGATCAAATGACAGTTTGACAAAATGACTGAACAACATATGATGGATGGATTGATGGATGGATGGATGGATGGATGGATGGATGGATGGATGGATGGATGGATGGATGGATGGATGGATGGATGGATGGATGGATGGATGGATGGAAAGAAAGAGTTGCAGGCCAAAGTGTGCTCACTGTAACCTTTGACTTGGCTCACCATCCCATCTGAGAAGAGAGTGAGAATGATAAAGAGACGAATGCCTTTAAAAGAGATCATCATTTCTAAGTTGAAGTAACCTTTTTTTTGTTTGTTTGTTTTATTGCCGAGTTACAAGAAAGCATGTTTCAATTAAAGGCTGTAAATGAATCAGATCTTTTAAAATATAAATGTCACTCGACATATAGAGGACTATGCAGAAGACATTGGTGAGCAAATCAAGGTAAAAACTAGTGTAACTCTATTCTGTTATAAATGAGATTGTTTTTGTTTTTACAGTAAGTTCATTATAATATATATATATATATATATATATATATATATATATATATATATATATATATATATATATATATATATATTGCTGCATTGGATAATATAAAGCAGCAATGTTTTCTAGTTATTTCTAAATAGTATTAAATAAATGAGGAAATTAGTCATGAAAACTATATTTACCTAATATGGGTTCTCAAAACTGTAGCCTTGAAGAAAAATTTGACACTGACAAGCAGAATATGCACACTATGTGTGAACAAGTTCTTCACAGAATGTCCAAATCACACCTCTCCAGCAGCATGCTTTTAAGTGTGGCACAGATATGTGGAAAAACAATCTATACTCACTCTATTTATGTTTTGATTTTCATCTCTCTCTTTTTTCTCACCTCACTCTGTGATTTAATTTGAGAATTGGGAAACATAATGTTCTGCCATCACAGAACAACGGCCAGAAAAGAACCTTGGGCTTATTAAATTTTAATAAGGTTCTCCAGGCAACTTTCCCTAGCCGTAATTGCTTTGTGTATTTCCCCTATGGGGACCCCGCTTCTTGTTTGTTATCGACACAAAGCTGCTGAAATCACAGCCAGCACTTTCTCTCTCACACACATTTTCTCGCCCAATGCCTCACTTACTCCATCTCACTTTTTAAAAATAAACATTAAATCAAGCATTCGTTAAGCTTTAAGTTGATATTCGTATGGTCTAATTATCATCAATATTCTATGTTATGTTCCCCAGAGAGAGAGAGAGAGAAAAACAACCATACACCTACAGAGGTCACAAAAAGAACCTGCTATGGCACAATATGCATCCAGCGCAACAGCAACACTTTGCAAGTTTAGACGGCATTCAAGAGTATTTCACAACATATTTAGAAAGCATTGCATCACTTGGAGCTGGTAGGTGGACCACATGAGAAATAACAGCATCAAGGTATTTTGCCACATGGCAGATGTCACACCATCCTACATCGTAATGTCACATGCGCATCTTACTCACAGATGGCACATTAGGAGAACCACCAACATTTTATTTCCATCAACGAATCATTGCAAGGGTAGTTAACACCAAAATGGAAATTCTGTCATCATTTGCTTACTGTCATGTCATTCTAAACCCATAAGACTTTTGCTCATCTCTGGAACACAGATTTAACAAAAAAATGAATTAAGTCTGAGATATTTCTGTCCTTCAATTGGAAAACCTACCTAACAACCAACTTAAAAGGGAGGTATAATGTTAATTGAAACGAGTTATTCGATTTGATAATTAGACAGGTCAAGTTTAAAGAAGTTATTTTTCATTGCTCTCCTGCCTATATGACTTGATTGAATAATCCAAAATTTAAATATTGTTATAGCTTGTTATTCTCTTTTCTTCATATGTTATTATCTTAACATAGATGGTGTTAATGACTTTTTATCAACGAATAAACATTATTGGATTCATCTTTTTCATTCTTTTATAACCCGTTTTAACGCAGTTTAATCATTTTTAATTATTTTAATAATTTTTATTTTCTTGTTTCTTTTATTCTTGTTTATGTAAAGCAATTTGAATTATCATTGTGTATGAAATGTGCTATATAAATAAATATGCCTTGCCTTGTCTTAAGCCGCCTTGGTGCAATTTATAATGTAAAAAGTGCTATTGAATTAAATAACGCGTTGAACTAAATAATGTATGACAAAAATCTTACTTCTGGGTCTGAACTAGTTTCAGAAAGTTTTTTTTTTTGGAGCCTGGCTCATGTTTTGTATTAAAAGTGGAAATCTTTGTATAGGCTTTCTCCAAGAAAAAAAAAAAAAAAACATGCAAGACCCATAGTAGTAGACCAATCTGCCTTATAAGAATATCTTCGGGAGTGCTGCTCAGGATTTGGCTGTGAATGATTCCAAAAAACTTTTGGATGTGAGGGAAAGTTGTTCTTCTCAAACAATCCTGAATTACAGCAACAGTGGATGTAGTTTACTTTTTCTAGGCAGGAAAGGAGTGTTGAAAATGTACTTGTTTGATCCCAAAATTTCGATGACGAATATTTCACAATCAAGGCTCAATTCGGCAATGGATTTACACTACGTTTGAAACAAAAAAAAATGTTGCGATTCCAACAGTAAAAGATCTCGGTCAGGATCTGCAGCTGTTAAGTAAATCTGCATCAAATGTCTTTATTGCTGGCAATTAGAGTGCAAATTCAGATAACTTAAACAGCACAAATACTTAATGCCCAGTTATACTTCAAACAACGATATGCCTCAATGACAAGATATATAAAAGATAATTTGATTAGGTTATTAATCATTTATGTTTGCATTCTGAATGATCTCTAAAAAACACATCATATATTCTTAATTAACTGGTTTGTAAATAATAAAATATTTAATTTAGTATTGAAAAATAAATAATTAAAGTATGAAAACACAATCATTAAGCACATTATACATGTGCTTATAAGTCAATAATACAGCATTTGTAGCTGCATTTATAAACTGCTTACTAACATCTATTCCACAGTGGGTTTACATGATGTTTCAAGTTCAAAATTGAAGCAGTCAAAACGATAAAAGATCCTGGTGAGGATCTGCAGCCATTAAGTAAAACTACATCAGATGTCTGTATTGCCGGCAATCCAACCGTAAGTTTATATAATATATACAGCTTAATGCCCAGCAATACTTCAAAGAACTAAAAGCCTGAATGATAAGACACATAAATGTTCATTTGAATAGTTTATTAAGAATTTACTTACGCATTCTGAATGATATTTAAAAAAAAGCTGAATATTCTTAAATAACTGGGTTGTAAATAATGCAATACTTAATTTAGTAATGAAAAATTTATCATTAACAAAGTATGAAAACACAATCATTCTACATAAGTCAAGATTACCACATTTGTAGCTGTACTAACTGCTTACTAGCATGTACTAATGGAAAGTTAATGATTGAGAAATAGTGAATTAACTATCTGCTAATGCTTAATAAACGATTCATAGTGTTTAGTTATTATACAATGTTATCCAAAGTACTCTTTTGTTCTTCATTTGATGACAAAAAAAGTTTGAAAAGGCTGAGTATATAAACAGTACTGTTTTCGAACCTTCCAACACCCCCATGTTTCCGTAGGCAGGGTTGTAAATGCGTCTCTCTGCTTGCACGTACCCCATAAACACAACAATGGAGGCTTAAATCTGACATAATTTTGGCTGGATTTTGTTCTATATGACTTCATTTCAGTTTGCTCCTTGATTTTGTTTGAAGAAAACCAGGGATTTTGAATCAAAAGATATCCAGGACAATGAGTTGTTGCATTGTATGCAATTCAAAAGATTTGTTTAGCTTGTCTTACTTGTTCAACAGTCAGTTTTATCACAGGATATAGTCATGTAGTTACTGAATTTTCAGACGTGCCACATAACATTCAAGAATAAACATAATTGGTTCTTGTGAAGCTCAAATGAGTACATGACACACAGGAATTATTGGCTCACATATCAAGCTAGCATGCTTAAGCTTCCATAGCCAAATCCAGTTACTTCTAAGTATTTTTGTTCTGATAAACTCCTAAAAACGAATAAAAGTTTAAAGAAACCATCAAAATAATGACAGAATTTTCAACCCCTTCATGCCTTTAATTTTCATAAAGAGTACTGGCTGTACAGTAATGGCAAATGATTTTTATGTTTCATGACAGATCACCTCCAATTCTAATGGATCTTTGAAAGTTAACTTTTTTCCGCTGACAGGAAAATGCCGCTCTCCCACCACTTTTCCTGCAGAGCAATTGTGCGATTTTTAGCTAAAAGTGAGTGGCGGAGAAATTAGCCTGCCTCGCTGATAGCAAAACGACTTTTTATCATGGAAGGAGAGAACAAAGAAGGAAATGGCTGTCATAACAGATGCAGAGTCTGCTGTGAGGTTTTCTGAGAGAAAGGTAGAGATATTTATTCCCCTTCACTATAAAAGTACCTTAAATGTTGCCTCTTCAGTATTTGCTTTTGATGGAGCGTCACCGTAT